>NC_050185.1:17056088-17161088 GCF_008315115.2 Sander lucioperca | reverse complement strand
CACACACACACACAGGGGTTGTAAAATATTTTGTCTGGTAATTATATTTTCTACACACACAAGGCAAAGGAAAAGAGGATTTGTCTCATGTTTTTCAAGAGGGACCATCAGAGTGACTTATCTGGCCTAGTTTGGGAATGGAAGTGAGGAGGATCTTATTACCAACCCATTAAAATGATTAATTTATTGCTAAAGCTGCTTCAAAGAGAGATGAGAAGAACACATTTGTGAAAGAAGCTTGTTTAAAATGATGTTTTTTTTACAGCGCTGAAAGCTTTGATATACTAGATACTAATTGCTTTCAAAGCACACATAGATCCCTTCTAAGATATTAACCAACTGCCTGACTGGTATCAGTGAACCACTTACTACCCATGTCACTGTTATGACAAGGCACAGCTGCTGCCTGGCTATTTTATTTATTCATCAATATTTTTTGTTAATAAATAAACTGGTGATTTTTCTGGCACCATCCGAGAAGGCAGTATTTTTGGTTTTTAGTATATTTTTGGCTCATGATTTAATTCTCCTCTTGAGACAGTGTGTTATGTGTGCAGACCACATTATTTCTGTTGCAATAGTCATGAAAATGTATCTGTTCCTCTCATGCTGGGAGTTGAAATTGCAGTCACAAACAGATTAGACTAGTTAGAGCTTCCTTGTGCCAGTCTTGCCAGTAAAATAATAATGAGCGTATCAATTGCTCTCTTCAGGTAATGTGTGTATTATGATAGGTGGAAAGTGGTGTAAGCTAAAGAGTTGTACACTAAACAAATCACTGGGTCAGAATTTCTTTGCAGTTACTAACTGGCTTAAAGACATCAGCGGCTGTTTTCCTGGTAATAATCTGCCAGGCTTGTACGGCAGCCACCTTTACTTCTTGCTTGTTTTTGGCACTTGTTGTCTTTAGTTTGGTCTTTAGCAAGTGAAACACCCACTCAGTTGGATTGAGGTGTCTTGAGTTGGCCAATTATATTTGAAATTAATTTTTTTCTTCTTTCTGCTACAGCATCTGTTAATCATATGGCCCATGTTCTCCTTAAAGATAACAATCAGAAACCAAACGGGAGACATTTATATTTAATTTTGCATTAATCTGTCGAAAGCAGTCTTCCAATTTTTGTCAATCAAACATATACCTTCCTGCCCCTCCAGCCGCCCAAACAGAAAGGAGTATTTCTGATTAATTTCGATTCCAGTGTGCTGGAGTCACGCCTGGAATTTCCCCATTTTAGGGGCACGGTAGTCTATATCCACAACGTTCCACTTCCGGGATTGCTCTGTTGCCGACGGAAATTCTGCCGGATTTCACTCATTTAGGCCGGATATCCGTTGCCTTGGGCTTCCTTTGTGTTGACATTTTAAACTCCAGTCGATTAATGAGGACTATGGTTAACTGCTCCTCAGATCTCTGCAGGGTAAATCCAGACAGCTAGACTATCTGTCCAATCTGAGTTTTCTGTTGCACAACTAAAACAACTTTTGAGCGTACACGTTCCACCAAAACAAGTTCCTTCCCGAGGCTATTTTACAGACGCCCAAGACGATTGTGATTGGTTTAAAGAAATGCTAATAAACCAGAGCATGTTTTCTCCCATCCCGGAATGCTGTGTGGACTTGCCAGACACTCCTCCGTAGCGCTGTGGAGGAATGTTTGGCAATACGAGACTAGGGGCAAGGCCACTTAACCTTTGGTGTTGTCAATTTGTTTGAGGGCACAAAGGCCAAATGCAAAGGCATGGGCATCAAATAAAACAACAATTTTAAGTCCACAGAAATAATGAACTTTTACGTTTAACTTTATTTTTATTACATAGTATAACTATCAGTGGAGATAGGAGATTTTACAAATTACGAACATTTGTACAAACTCTTCTCAGAAGTTCGCAGATTGTGGCATTGACACATCAGGGTCACTTTGTCAATTTCACTGATTGTGTTATTATTTTTGTAAGCTACACAGCATTCTACATCCATTCATGACTAACAGCGGGAGTGGAAATAAGGCTTGTGTGTGTGCGCACAGCTCTATAATGATTAAGATTTATAAAACAGAGCCAGGCGTCCGTGCGGCTTTATAAATCTGATGAAAATAATGCATTTACGTATTTTTATCTTTGTCACAAAAAAAGACACTAAACCATATTGACAGGAAAGAGGCAGAGGAGAAAATGGCGAAATCAGCTGGAGCAGTGCGGGCCGTTCATCAAGGCCACTGTGGCCGCAGGGCACATCATTTTTTTGAGAGGCATAAGGCCAAACTGAGGATCGTGGTTGCCATGAAATTCCTGTTCTGGCTGGAGTAGAGAACTAAAACCATGACAAATGTATCACTGCCCTACTTCTTAGGGATTGTATGGTTTGTCTGCAGGGCCTGTTGTGTTATTCTGTTTCTCCAGATAACCACATAAAAAACCCATTATGAAAATTCTAAGATGTGTTCCCTAGAGGATGTCGAAGATTATTACAAGAAAGGTCAGGACTATCTAATTGAAGCAGATGTGGCACTTCCTATCAAAACCCCTGGAATGCACTGACCATACAGATAGGCCTCTAACAATTATTACATAATTGTCAAATTGTCAATTATTTTACATAATTCCAGATTCTTTATTTAACCACAATTAACTGCTAACATTAGCTAAGGTGCTAAAGGGTATGACTGTTGATGGTCATTGTTGATTTTGTTAAGATATGCCAAGATATGACTTTTAATTATATAAGTATATGGTTAGACTTTTTGTGGGTCCTATTGGCCCATTAAAAATCAGGTGTCAAGCAGGTGGGTTATGTTGTATATAAGCTTTTAAACAGGACAGGCTTTGGCTTGGCTTTTGTCACACAGAAGATAGGTGGTCACGCTCACATTATCTCCACACACTTCATGTTCAGCTGAGTACTGTTACCTACATAGAAAGAGAGTAAAAAGCTTTGCTTCCTAAACAGCTTCAAGGAACAGCAGAAGTGAGCAGTTGAAATGCTTTTGCAACCTGACCAAATTTTGTGCAAAGCATTATCGAAATATTTCCACTCAAATCATTGGTTTTTTGTGACAGCTTGCTTTACTTACTATTCTTTATATTTTAAATCTAAACTATGGTGCTGCTTGACACAGCTATACTCACCGCCAACTGTAAGCTTATATCCATGTACTGATGATCATCTCTGCTGCTTACGACATTACATTTCAAAGAGGAGATTTATTTCCAGCTGTGAATTTTTTGCTTCGCGGCCAAGGCGTTTGTAGACACTCAGAAACATTCCCACATCTGAGAGTTGAACAAAATCCATGGGGCATTAAAGGCCTCACATTATGCTTATTTTCAGGTTCATAATTGTATTTAGAGGTTATATCAGATTAGGTTTACATGGTTTAATTTTCAAAAAACACCATATTTTTGTCGTACTGCACATTGCTGCAGCTCCTCTTTTCACCCTGTGTGTTGAGCTCTCTGTTTTAGCTACTGAGTGAGGCATCTCACTTCTATTCCATCTTTGTTGGGAGTCGCACACGCACATTACCTAGGTAAGGACTACTAGCCAGTCAGAAAAAGAGTAGGGCGGGCCCTGACAAGCAAGCTAGTGTGACACAAAACAAACCCGCGAGTCTGATCCCAAAACACATGCAGAACAACCCGACAAGCTTCCCAACCTAGACCGGAGCAAGACCTTTCAGAGTGGGAAGTTATTTAAATGTTAACAATGTAATCTTTAATACGTAACGTTTTAATTCTGCACTGTCTCCTGGACATGGCAATACAACTATCTGAACTCTTTGGGCCTCCACTCTAACTAGCTTGGTTTGAGGGCGTGCCACACTAGCAGCTAGGCGAGCATTATAACGCATTTGTCACGGAAGTAGAGGCTGGACAATAGAGCTGTTTGGAGCAGTTTGTGAACAGTGTTTTCTGTTGGAGGTGGTAACTCCCTTTTGGGTGGACTTTGGACTGTTTTACGTTGTAAACCTATTACATGCACAAAAAAGATATATAACACAATAAAGGAAAGGGAAAAAGCGGGGCGACCTCTAGCTCACCAAGTAAGAGCGTGCGCCCCATGTAGGCTGAGGCCTTTGCAGCGGCCCGGGTTCGAATTCGACCTGTGGTCCTTTGCTGCGTGTCATCCCCCATCTCTCTCCCACCTTTCCTGTCTATCCACTGTCGCTATCAAATAAAGGGAAAAAGCCCCCCCCCCAAAAAAAAGAAAAAAAAAGGAAAGGGAAAAAGCCTAAAAGCATAATATGAGCACTTTAACATTCTGCAATAAAAGTCTCCACTCTTTTGGAACCTGGCTGCAGTGATTTCCTGCAGAGTGCAAGAGGATTTGGAAGGTTAGGCACTGAAATTGGGTGGTAATGCCTGCTTCCAAGCAGCATTCCTGTTCATCCGAATGATGTTGCTGTGCAGGCCAGTTGCTGTGCAGGCCAGTCAAGTTCCTTTCACACTTAATTGATAAAACCATTTCTTTATGGACCTGCTTTGTACACAAGGACATGATGTTATATCTTTTGTTAAAAAAATCAGTGTATGCTGTAGTATTAAGATTTTCCTTAATAAGAACTAAACGACATAAGCAAAAACCATCAAGAATAAGCCCAGACCAAAAATTATGTGGACAATTTTTTTGTTTCAATTATGTTTTGGGCATTTTTAGGCCTTTATTGACAGAACAGCTGAAGAAATGAAAGGGGAGAGAGAGGGGGAATGACATGCAGCAAAGGGCCACAGGCTAGAGTTGAACCCTGGCCCGCTGCATCAAGGAGTAAACGTCCACATACGGGCAGCTGCTCTACCAACTGAGCTACCCAGGTGCCCAATATATTAATGTAATTTTGTTTGCAGGATCTGTCCTCTGATTAAATGCAGCAGTTGGTTTGTTGGCTTCAGTCTGGCGTCTTCTCCTGTCGGAGACTCCGTGTCCACTCCCCACTGCTGTAAAATCCGTATCAGTGGGTATGGTTGTGATTTATAGAGATAGAATTATGGCTGCACTGTAGATTTGTGCCATAATAAAGTCAGACATGTTTGCTGTTTTATAGCATCCTGACAACTAGATGAATAGATAGATGGATGGATGTTCAGCATACACATATGCTTCAATTTGTTCTGAGTGAGAATGAAGGAAGGAGAACAGATGAAATTAATTAATAAAAAATGGTAGTACCACATTTTGAAGATGGAGAAAGTATGCCAATTGGCATGAAAGAAGCAGGTGCTGACAAAAAGGTGTTAGGCAGAAGGAAATAGAGAAGCTGTGTGTGTGTGTGTGTGTGTGTGTGTGTGTGTGTGTGTGTGTGTGTGTGAGAGGGAGAGAAAGGAGCAGAGGGAGTGATGAACAGACAGGACAAATAGGATCAGGATGTTCTTACCTTTAAAGGTTTTGCTGCTTCGCTTAGAAATATCAGGAGCCCAAGTAATGTCCTGTCTGATCTAATGACCCTCATTCATCTCAGTGCTTATTCGCTCTGCCCAAAAGCACAATTTGGAAGGTCTTAAATTTAACAACATTCACCGCATAAGAGCATATTCTTTTTCATATTTTAGGGACCAACTGATTATCCATTCCCCCTAATAGTGCCGTGGTTTAATAAAAAGCAGTATCCTTTCAGTTACATACTGAAGGGCTATTAAACTGCTCAGTTGTTGTCGCGTTAAGTTAAATTTGAAAAAGTACTGCACCATTTTATCATAGGACTATAACGTTGTGTGACTCATGATGGACAGTTAAAAAAAAAAAGGTTTAAAATCGATGCAGGAGAACCAGAGATAGGGGAGAACCAGGATAGATGTAACTTGTAATTTCTCCAATCAGGAACAAGTTTCGAATCACCTGATTCACTCTAAACATGCTCTGTTTAGTCCTTATTCCACATGTGAAGAAGCAGCACCCTTTGACAGACACTGCACATTTTAGAAAGAAAAAACTAATTTTTAGGTAGGAAAGTATTTTTTTTGTGATAGCATTGCCAGCTTTGTAGTTAAAGTCAACAAACCTAAATCTTGTTTATTGTGTGTCTATATGGATAACTTTCACGCAGGTTGTTAGTGCTAATGTTTTAGCTGTTAGCTGTAAATTAAGATAGTTCATGGCAACAGTCTGGGTTAGTTGTTACAAGAGTCTGGGTTACAAAATGTTACAACCTACCCCAAGCAAAATCTTGGATATATTTAAGATTTTTCTTTAAATTGTCTTGGAAAAGAAAGACGGACAGAGGGGTGCCTCTCAACACATACACACACAAATATTATGTTAAAAAAGTGAGTCAAGTGTTGAATAAAAGTTTCAATGTCAAGTTTTTGTCATAATCCTAATTTCATGATATGGTACAACCTACCCGGACTATGGGGTTAATTGTAACATTTTACTGTGTTTGAGAGTAAACCATGCATTTTCTGTTTGGGTTGCAGAGATAACAGCTACACCATTTAATAGCAGACACATGTAATGAGTTTGGATCAACTATGCCCGGTCTCCCCTTATTTTTAATTCAATGCGTAATGTAATGTTGGCAAGCTAAACTAACTAGGTTCCACTTTTGGAGTAGTATAAAAACTTAACAGCCGTAGGTCCTTCCAAATGTTTCATGTTGTGATGGGACAGATGTCTCTTAAATCACTGATGGCACAGAATCAACGCTATGTGGGTTTGTTGAACAAGGGAAATAAAAGTCAAAATTTCTTATCACAAAAAAGGAAGATAATTCCAATTACATTTCAACTTTAATTACAAAGCAGCATGAATAATAAAAGCCTTATCAACAGATTAAAGGCAAAAAACAGACAAAGCAAGAGAGGATAAACAATATTTGTAGATAAAGAGGTATGTGTGTGAATTTATTTATTTATTTTCAAAGGTGAATTTACTCCTCTCTTTTAGCTTATATAGTACCTACTGTTCCCAAGAGTAGTGCTGCTCCATGAGCCACAATAGAGCTGTGTGTTATTCTTTGTTAAAAAACTGGCTCAGCTCTGCTCTCATGTAGCCTGCCGTGGAGTCTCATTATCACAACATCTGAGCAGTGCGTCCCGCATTTCTTATTAGAGATTTTCCCCCTCCCACTCTTCCCCTTGTTGTTTGCCAATGCCTCCTGCCCTATAGACAGAATCATCTTCAGAGTGGTGTTGATTAACAAAAGCTATTATCATGTTCCTTGATCACAGAGAAATAGATCTCATAAAAGCTCACCCAGGATGTAGAGATACTATCAGACAGAGAGAGAGAGTTTGCTGGAAGGCCACAAGTTTGATCTGTGTAGTCATGTAGCATAAAATAGCCTCACATGGACTCAGGTTAAGCATTGTAATATATTTTGATACACTGCATACATACACACACATACATGCATATAGCATCTTGCAGTTCAGACTTCATGATGCAGGACGATGAGATCTCTATGTCGGTGGCCCACCAGAGTTGAATTAACCTGCAGCCACTGTCTTTTTAAGAAATAGCGTGAGAATGGTATTCATGCACTCATCATACACATTGTACACAAGATCATCCCCTCTTTCTTTGCTTCTCACTCTTTCTCTCAGGTTTCTAAGTGATAACTTGATATCCTCCCTTAGTCCTGGTGTGTTCGGGGATCTCCATCAGTTAGAGTGGCTGTGAGTAACACACACACACACACACACACACACACACACACACACACACACACACACACACACACACACACTTCTTGCACCTTAGCATTGTGTCTTGAGTGTGGTGATTTTAATTTGTACGGGTGCTGTGATCTAATTATGACTTTTTGGTAAATTTGACATTAAGAGTTTGTGAAAGTGGATCAATATTTCTAGGGTTGTTAAACAAAAGTAGACCATCATTTGTCCACTGACAGTAGCCTCACAAGACTAGAATGCAATTTAGTCACAAGATATTCTGCATTCTCACTTTGAGGGGCCATGACTCTTTTTTTGTTTGCATCTGAAAAAAACTGATCTTTCCACCTTCTTCTACTCCTACTGCGTAGGAAATTGGTCCTAACAGACCTCATAGTGAGGTATATTTGTTCTGAGAAAGAGCAAAGGAGTTAATCAACTTTCTCAACCTTGGAAAGTAATTCTATTTCCACCAGGATTTGGAGGAGCTCCACGGCTTTCTTGTTCTGTTAGGACTGTCGAGGCACAGGTTGTACTGATCAAATGTGTGTCAAATGTGTGTCTAGGGGGATTTAACTACCACTAAGCCTCAAGGCTGTACAGTACCGGCCACAACATACCCTGAATTCTTCAGTTGCCACTCAACAATCTGAAACCCTGGTGTGCTCAACTGATTGTCCACCATCACTCCACTCATTCCTCGCCGGGTTGTTTGGCTGGTTGGGCCAGCCCACTCCAGTACGAAATTGTCCTCCCATGAAAAACGCCTACATAAGTCTTTTGTTCAAGCAGCAATTATGACTCATATTTACATTTATAATGACTGCGCCCTGTATAGGCCATAGTAGTTATGATGGGAGCAAAGCAGAATTACTTTCTGGGAACGATGATGAAGTAGAATGCCAAAGAAGGCAGGTTGGGGTGGTGAATGGGGTAAACAAACACAGGACTTTTACCCAGGTGACCAGGGTTTGTGTCCTGTTTGGAAATAAAAGTAAACAGCAAGTTTTTGTAACTTTTTGGAACAAACGGAACAAACGGAGCTACGTGATGTTCTGCGACACATGCATAATCGGAAGTCAAGTAACATCTGATTTTAACCCAAACCACAATCTCTTTCTAAACCTAACCAAGTAGTTTTTGTGCCTAAACCTAACCAAACAGTGACCATTTTACAAATATTTCAAACCGCGACTGTAACGTTCTCTGGTTTAGATATGTTGATGGAAAACACTCATGTGGGTCGTGTTTCCTGCTACCGCTAGGGGGTGCTAATTTATGAAATTCTCCTATTAGAAGGTAGGAATAAACAACCTATAATGTTGTATGTTTTGCAAAACTTGTTGTCCAGTACGATATGGTCCCCTTTAACGTTTAATGAATACTCCATTGATTTAGCATTGCCTCACAATTGACAGTTTAAAAAAAATCAGAAGTGATGCAGCAGAACAAAAGATATCATCTTTATTATTCAATGCATTCTTCTTACTCGTCAAAACTTGCCGCCTACATTACCCAAAATGCAACTTGACCGCTGACAGTTCAGTAGGATATATTGGTGTGTTATGCTCGTAGCGGCTAATGTAGCCTTGAGCTGCTAGTCTCAAACAGAGAAGGGGAGCGAGCTACAGGTCTGGTAAGCTCACTATTTTCTAACTCCACATCACCAGATTTTTTCATTTTCAAACTTCTTCAGCCTCACCTGACACTGACCTAAGTAACTTACAGAAAATTATCAAATTTTAATAAGCTCCGTCCGGAGCCACAAAAGCCTTAATCCAATGCTTTTTTTTATATATACAAAGCCTGTAAATACACTTTGATCTATGAAATCAGTAAAGTTCTCCTTTAACAACCGTTCACTTAGTTTATTTAGGTTCACAAACAAAGACAGTAACTAAACCAAAATACTTGGGATGAGGATATTAATTCACTGTCCATCACGGACTATGCGTCCATATCTCTACTCTCCTGTGGGGTCTGCCCTCAGACTGACTCATACATACTAACAGGCTAACACCTGCTTTCTTGAGGCTTGGCAACTATTAAAAAACAAACAGATGTCAACCTGTGGTTGCAACAGGACAGCACTGCAGAAGTCAGAAAAGTTTCTTTAAAGATGTTAAAGGAGTTTGTGACTGAGTTTGTCTGGGATGAACTTTCTCCATACACAGAAAACATGCTTGACGTTCCTGTGATTTATGTTTGGTTCCACGAAAACACAGCTGTGATTTGAGTCCTTCACAAATTATACTGTGTTTTATCACAGATAAAACAATCTCATAGGGTTGGGTCATCGTCCATCACCGATGGCTCACAGTCATCAGCCAATGACATCAGGTAAAATTATAGTAGAAGTAGTAATTCCATTGTGATGTTTCATTGTGGACATCGTCATATGCCAATATGATCTAAATGAGACTTTAAAAAGACTTTGCCAGTGTTGTTAATAGTCTGCATGCTATTATTGTTCTAAGTATACAAAGAACACAATCTAAGTAAATCATTAAATGTGAACAAACAGTCCAGGAACGATTCACACTAAATATGCCGGGACTTTTTATATACAAAAAGATGAAGATACAGCCCTGTAGAGCTGTGACTGACAATTATTTTCATTATCGATTAATCTCTCAATTGTGGTATCTACTTTTTAGTCTATAAAATATCAAAAATAGTGAAAAATCCTGTTATGATTTCCCAAACCCAAGGTGACGTCTTCAAATGTTTTGTTCTGTTTTACCAACAGTCCAAAAACCCAAAGACATTCACATGTACAACAAAGAAAAGCATCAAAACATCTCATTTGAATAGCTGGAACCAGCAAATGATTATTGCTGATTATAAGCTTAATATTCAGTCCTAATTCTCCAACTCAGACTTTTACAGAACTTTTACTTCTCTTATATGAGAAATTGTTAAAATTCAAGTGAGATGAAAATGTCGTTCTTGTAAACGTAGGAAGTTACTAACTGAAGCAGAACGAGGGTACTCCAAAGAATTGAATTACACTTAATCTCAGAATAACTCCTGGCATGCACTGAACATTGTGTTGACGTATTGCCACTGCAGATGCACAGAGACATTAGTGTGCTGCATGTTACATTTGAAATGGGACCAGAAGTTTTAGCCCTATTGTATTAATAATTCATGACGTCATGTGAATGAGAGAGAACCACAAGTTCCTGATAAAATGCTAGTCTGCTGCAAAGATAAATCTACAGTATCTGTCTCTATTTCCCTCCCACCTCTTTCTACTGCCTCACTTCTTTTTTGTCTCACAGCTATTTTCCAAATTTGGTATTATAATGCATCCAACTGCATGTGCACAAGCCTGGGTAAAGATCAAATGGTATTTAATGGGAATGATACGTATTAGGTGGTGTTTATGAACCACATTACAGTTACATATATATGGCAGTATTTGTCGGTACTGAACTTGGCAGAGGTCATTTCTTTATTGCAGGGTTTAGTGCTGCGTGTTCTCTTAGCCACATTGTGTTAATTAAATTAATTAAATAATTAGATAATTAAATGTTATTGAATTATCTAAAAGTGAGTCCTGAGCCAAAATATGTCCCACACTACAGATTACTCTAAGAAGCAGAAACAGTATTTGTCAGAGCTGGATTAAATGGATAGACACGATGCAGACTAGCCTTTGAAGGGCCGAGAGAAACTTGTGGAAAGCCCCTCTCCATCATTTTTGTTTCTTCCTCTTCCTTTTTCTTTTTCTTGCGCTTTGCTGCACCCAAAAGCATCTCGAAAAGATGATAGCCTATCGCTGCTCCCAACATACAGACATGGTCTCCACTGAACCGGGAATACTTTCCCCTGCACATTGGTGCTAACGTTGAGTGTTATGTTATATATACAGTTTTAGATTTTTGTTTTAGATTTTTAAAATGTTAAACATTATTTAATGTAGCCTACATTAAATAATGTTTATTATATATTTTAAAATATTTCAATTATGTAGGCAGTTGATGTTCTTTACTTCCTCTGTCTGGGCCCCCTAGTGGCAAGGAAGGCTCTAGGCATGTTTTTTTCATTAAATATAATTCATTGATTTAACCATGCAATAGACTCAGTAAGGCTGAATAACAACAACGTAAGGCTACTGTTTCAAAATCAATCAACAGTTGTTTTTTTTTTATTATTTGAGATTTGACTGGCCTTCTTTTAATTACGTCGTCTTCTTGCCTCTTCTTCAGCAATGGCTATATGGCACCCGAGTGGAGAATTAGTACCTGTTTACCTCACAGCATAGCAAGTTGCAATAAATATGGATGGAAACGTGGGCTGTGAGTCCCTAAGAGTGGACACTGCAACTGGGCAAATATAATGCTTTTAGCTGATTCATTTATCTGCCACAGTGGCACCATCCTGCGGAGGTATCAAGAATGTCAAATTAAGAATCCACACATAATAGCTTCAGTACTAAACACCTGGCAACGGCCTGGTAAGCCTGCAGTTATTTTCTTTGTTATTTTCTTTTTTTTCTTACAGCTATGATTGGCTGCTCCCTTTTTATTTGGGTTCCCAGGTAGAATTTGTTAATGGGGCCTTTCATTTTCTGCAACAACCTCCATTTTTTATACAAATCACAACATTGAAAGAAATGGCTTTTAAATGAGTTAATTCAACTGGCTGGAAAATAACATTTGTTAGCTTTTGCTTTACGATGAAATGAATGTTAAGACAAATGTTAATTGTCTGAGGAAACCTTTCACCTGTGTATATAGTCCTGCCAATAAACAACAGATACTGTATGTACCATATTTAAATTAGACCCAATTTTTATAATTTAAATATTTTGCTATATACACGTGTCTTAATCAAACTTTATTTTCTTGCTTTGGACAAATAAAATCTTCCCTCTTTAAAGTAACCAGGAGGATACACAATGACACTCAGAGCTCTGTACTACAGAAAATGTGATCTGGTTCGTAGCGATATACTGTACATTGCAGATATGTTGTATGAACATTTCTGAGACTTTGCTGTTGCAAATTGGTATATAATTGCAATTTTGAGGAGGCAGGGTTGAACTGCTGGTAGGAAGAGGGAGAACATATAGCCTTGGAGTATTAAGGAAGGGAAGGGAAAGGTTAATCTTGCAGCTGTACAGTATATGAGACACAAGGGGCTACTAAAGTCAGACAGCAGTTCCATGGATCTCTCAGAGGACCACTTATGACCTTTTTTATCCATGTAGTCTAAAAATATGTGAAACAAACTATTTTTGTGTGCAATCTGTGAAGGAAAAGCCATGAGAAAGGACACAGAAACCAATCAGTAGAAAAAAATTGTTTGGGTGTATGCACTGAGTTAGCAAGGCATATTAAAGTGAATGGGTGGTCATTTTGCCATACCATATCCAATTCTGCTTATTACAAGTTGCACATAATCCATGCCGGGCTGTTCCAAAGTAGCTAACACATGCTAAAATGAGAAAGAACCAGTAATAAAAATTGGTTCAGCCTCCCCAGTTTACTACCTTTTGTAATGGAGCAGAGGAGCAGAAAGTCACATGAAATGCAGGTATCTTTGGATGGCACAAACAAGTCCTTTGTTAAAATACCCATCAGTGGAAAGCCCTTTGGGAGTTTAAGTGGGCACCGACGGGTAAAATGAGAAACTATTTCTTTGCTTCTTCAATTCAAATTCAATTCAATTCAATTTTATTTACAGTATCAAGACACTTTACAGATAGAGTAGGTCTAGACCACACTCTATAATATACAAAGACCCAACAATTCTAGTAATTCCCCCAAGAGCAAGCATTTAGTGTGACAGTGGTGAGGAAAACTCCCTTTTAGGAAGAAACTTCGGACAAACCCAGGCTCTTGGTAGGCGGTGTCTGAAGGTGCCGATTGGGGGTGTGATGAATAGTGGCAATAATAGTCACAATAAAGATAATGGAACTATGACTAGAAATAGTAGTTGTAGTAGTTCATGGCATAGCAAGGCACTGCAGGGCGTTACAGGACGTAGCAGGGCACAGCAGAGCATAGCAGGGCGTAGCAGGACATAGTCGGACGTAGCAGGGTGTAGCAGGACATAGCAGGGCACTGCAGGGCACCGCAGAGCATAGCAGGGCGTGCAGCAGAACCACGGTGACAGATGCAACCATGATTTAGGTGCCACCTTAATCCAAGGAAAGATGCTGGGTGAAAAAAAAAACATAAGGACTCCAGGGAATAAGCTCCCCAGAGCTAGGTTAGTAAGAAGCATTTCTGGGACATGGATGGAAAAAGAGAGGAGAGAGAAGCTCAGTGTGTCAAAGGAAGGAAGTCCCCCGGCAGTCTAAAATTATAACAGCATAACTAAGAGAGACAGGTTAAGGAGAGGAGCCTGATCGGGCTAGAACTCTCCTCAACCGGATCTGGCTGTACTGGCCTGCCTCCCTCTACTCTGATTATATTATTGATTATATGATAAATTAATCTGATGACTATGACGAGAAGCAGGTGGGCCGGGCTAGGCGAACGCTACAACTCCTCACTCCCTAACTATAACCTTTATCGAAGAAGAGAGTTTTAAGTTTACTCTTAAATGTGGTGACAGTGTCTGCCTCCCGGACCCAGACTGGGAGCTGGTTCCACAGGAGAGGAGCCTGGTAGCTGAAGGCTCTGGCTCCCATTCTACTTTTAGAGACTCTAGGAACCACAAGTAACTCTGCATTCTGGGAGCGCAGTGCTCTAGTATGGAGCTAAAAGAGTCTCAATAAAGATAAATGCACACACTACATTCATATATGCACACACAGGATTCATAAATACACACACAGGATACACAAATGCGCACAAAATTCACAAATACACACACAAAATTTAAAAAGCACAGAAGATTCACAAATGCATACAAAATTCAGAAATGCACACAAAATTCATAAATGCACACAAAATTCAGAAATGCAAACAACATTTACAAATGCACACAAGATTCAGAAATGCACAGGACAAGATTCAGAAATGTATTTCTGATGCACACACAAATATATCTTGATTTACAAACTGCTTGCGGTCGTGAACTTCACTGCATTTGTGTGTGAATTTTGAGACTCCCCTGACTTGGCTCGACACACAAATGCCTTTTTTTAAACAGGGAATGTTCTGCAACCAATCAGATATCTCCCTTGTTTTAGCCAATCACAAGAACGCACCCCACGTGCAAGTATACGTGGGGGATTCAGAGTGATAGAGAAAGACTAGTCTGTCAAGGTGTACTTGATTGGTCGAACTTATAAGTCTCGCCCACTGCCAACTCGGAACTTGCAGACGGAGCAACAACCAACAACGGGACATTTTTAACAATTTTCACCTTCTTATTCATCATTAAATTCACTTCTGACAACATTTTAGGCGCGAAATCAACTATGTAGAGGTCAAATATGGGTCGTTTTACAAAAATTGATGGCTAATTGCAAATTTTGTCCGACTGTGTGTCGGGAGTTCAGCGGCCGGTGCTGCCTGTGTTGCTGCCTCGCCGCCTGGCCTGCCTTCTTTCACAGACCCCGGCCTGCTGGGAGGTATATGGAGCTCCGTCACGGCTGGCAGCCCACGGTACTCCATACTCGCGCAAAGTCACCATTTTTTGGGTTAATGGACTACCAAACGCCGCTGCCCTGACAGAGCTCCAGGGCCTGCAGCTCCCCTCTTCCTGCTAAATGGCCGCTGTGTGTGAGTGAGAGCGCGGTCAGCGAGCTTGTTACGCCCGCAATCTCTTACCACAGGTTCCAGTTAATCTTATAATGGATATGTGTGTTGAGTTATTTAAACAAACGATCATGGAAATAAACACCTCTTGTCCACGATTCTCATTGATAGAGCCTGCGGCTGGATGGAGCTCTATCAATGAGAGCTAGCTAGCCTCCTCTTAGACCTCTGAAACGAAACCCCTAATGTTCACAAAAAAGCATTACATTGAAATCGGACACCATAGTTAACTTTATAAGACATTGGGGTAGATGTTCTATAAGTGGCATAACGACATTCAAACTGTAAATGTACGAAAATGATGCCGAAAGTGTAGCAACGATCTTTCCCATAGGATTAAATGAGACACATAGCTAGCCTAGCTAGCAGCTCTTCCTAAGGAGACCCCTAATGTTCACAAAAATGCATTAAATTGAAATCGGACACCATAGTTAGCGTTATAAGACCTTGGGGTAGATGTTCTATAAGTGACGTGACGAAATTCAAACTGTAAATATACGAAAGTTATGCCGACAGCTGGCAGCCAGCCAGCTCCGGAGCTCCGCGGAGCCCCGCGGAGCCCCGAGCCTTGTTCGTCCAATAACCGAGAAACGGTGACTTTCACTGGGTATGGAGTTTGCTGCTTTCTCGTCAGGCTGTGTGGAGCTCCTAAAGTTGAGCAAAACATTATGTGAATTACTACGAGAATGGATGACTCCACCCACATTCATATAGCGCTGTGTGAACACGTTCATGTGATTGGCTTATAAGTAAACAATCCCCCACGTGGGGTGCGTTCTTGTGATTGGCTAAAACAAGGGAGATATCTGATTGGTTGTTGTCACGATTCTCTAAGGCGGAACCCAGAAGCAGACCAGGACAAGGTGAGTTGAGAAAAGGTGAGTATTTATTTACAGATTTAAATGTGGAAGCAGGAGAATCCAGGTGACGAAGCAGGCAGTGGAGGTGAGTAGGTGGGAGGGAATGAGCAGATCCAATGTAGTTTCGGCAGAGGTGGAGTGAATCTTCCGGGAGAGTAACTGCTGACAGAAGAAACGGAGGTAAGTGAACAGCAAATACAAATAACAGAGCAGCAAAACTAACTGTTAGCAAACTGAGGCTGAGACTCTGGCACAACATACTGTTAGTGGCTAACGATCCGGCAGGGAATGGATGTCAGGTCAGAGCTTATGTAGTGGAGAGGTGGTGATCAGGACCAGGTGTGCAGGTAGCTGATGAGATGCAGGTGTGGGTAGTAGAGAGATCTCCCGCCTTGCTACGTTGCCAGGCAACCAGACAGGGTGCGTTCAGGAACACAGGAAAACAGACTCCAGGGCAGAATACAGGCAACTCAAGCAGAAAACAGACTCAAACAGCGGGATTCATGACAGTTGTAGATCATTCCCTGTTTAAAAAAAGGCATTTGTCTGTCGAGCCAAGTCAGGGGAGTCTCAAAATTCACACAGAAATGCAGTGAAGTTCACAGACCGCAAGCAGTTTGTAAATCAAGATATATTTGTGTGTGCATCAGAAATACATTTCTGGATCTTGTCCTGTGCATTTCTGAATCTTGTGTGCATTTGTAAATGTTGTTTGCATTTCTGAATTTTGTGTGCATTTCTGAATTTTGTGTGCATTTATGAATTTTGTAAGCATTTGTGAATCTTCTGTGCTTTTTAAATTTTGTGTGTGTATTTGTGAATTTTGTGCGCATTTGTGTATCCTGTGTGTGTATTTATGAATCATGTGTGTGCATGTATGAATCCTGTGTGTGCATATGTGAATGTAGTGTGTGCATTTATCTTTATTGAGACTCTTTTAGCTCCATACTCTAGTGGGACAAAAAGGTACTATGAGCTCTTCAAGATATGATGGTGCTTGACCATTTAGAGCTTTGTAGGTCAGAAGAAGGATTTTAAATTCAACCCTGGATTTTACAGGAAGCCAATGCAGAGAAGCTAATACTGGAGAAATATGATCTCTTTTCTTAGTTCTTGTCATAACACACGCTGCAGCATTCTAGATCAGCTGGAGAGTCTTAAGGGACTTATTTGGGCAACCTGATGGTAGGGAATTACAGTAGTCCAGCCTGGAAGTAACAAATGCATGGACTAGTTTTTCAGCATCATTTTGAGAGGACGTGCCTAATTTTGGCAATGTTACGAAGAAGGCTGTTCTTGAGGTTTGTTTTAAGTGGGCGTTGAAGGATATATCCTGATCAAAACTATCATAACTCCTAGATTTCTGACAGTAGTGCTGGAGGCCAGGGCAATACCATCCAGAGTAACTATATCTTTGGATAATGAGGTTCGGAGGTGTTTAGGGCCCAGCACAATAACTTCAATTCAACAATAATAAAAAGTTTTGTTTGAGTTTAACATCAGAAAATTGTAAGTCATCCAGGATTTTATATCTTTAATGCATGCTTGAAGTTTAGCTAACTGACTGGTTTCGTCTGGCTTGATTGTATTGTTGGGTGTCATCTGCATAACAGTGAAAGTTAATTGAGTGTTTCCTAATAATATTGCCTAGACTAGAGGAAGCATATATAAGGAGAATAGAATTGGTCCAAGCACTGAGCCTTGTGGAACGCCATGGCTAACTTTAGCGTACTTGGAGGATTTATCGTTAACATTAACAAATTGAGATCGATCAGAGAAATAGGACTTAAACCAGCTTAGTACGACTCCTTTAATGGCAACTAAATGTTCCAGTCTCTGTAACAGGATGGTATGGTCAATAGTGTCGAATGCAGCACTAAGATCTAATAAGACAAGTACGGAGACAAGTCCTTTGTCTGAAGCAGTTAGGTCGTTAGTAATTTTCACCAGTGCATTCTAAATCCTGACTGAAAGTCCTCAAATAGACTATTGCTATGTAGAAAACCACATAACTGATAAGCAACTACCTTCTCAAAGATCTTGGAGAGAAAGGGAAGGTTAGATATAGGTCTATAGTTGGCTAAGACCTCAGGATCGAGGGTAGTTTTTTTCAGAAGAGGTTTTATCACAGCTACTTTAAATAACTGCGGTACATAACCTGTTAATAAAGACATATTGATCATATCTAGTAATGAAGTGTTAACCACGGGTAACATTTCTTTAAGTAGCCTCGTTGGGATGGGGTCTAAGAGACAGGTAGATGGCTTAGCTGAAGAGACCTTTAACATTAGTTCTTGAAGGTCTATAGGATAAAAGCAGTCTAAGTATATGTCAGGTCTTGTCGTTCTTTCTAGCAGTCCTGCGTTTAAAGGTGAACCGTTAGAAGTTGAGGGCAAAAGGTGATGAATTTTATCTCTCTTGAAGAAGCTCATGAAGTCATCACTACTCAGAGCTATAGGAATAGATGGCTCAACAGAGCTATGACTCTTTCAGCTGTCAGCCTGGCTACAGGGGTGAAAAGAAACCTTGGGTTGTTCTTATTTTCTTCTATTAATGATGAGTAATAGTTTGATCTGGCATTTCTGAGGGTCTTCCTATAGGTTTTCAGACTGTCTTGCCAATCTAAACGAGATTCTTCCAATTTGGTGGAACGCGATTTACTTTCAAGTTTTTGCGAGGTTTGTTTTAATTTGCGAGTTTGGGAGTTATACCAAGGTGCTAGTTTCCTTTGCTTCATCATCGTTTTTTTGAGGGGAGCAACAGAGTCTAAAGTCGTCCGTAGGCAGGCCGTAGCACCATCTACAAAATTATCAATTTGGGAGGGACTAAAGTTAACATAAAGGTCCTCTGTTATATTAAAGCACAACATGAGTTAAATGCTGTTGAAATAGCGTCCTTGAATTTAGGTATAGCACTGTCAGATAGGCATCTAGTGTAGAAGTTTTTATCTAATTTCGTATAGTCGGGTAGTAGGAATTCGAAAGTTATTAAAAAATGGTCTGATAATAAAGGATTCTGCGGAAATACTATTACATTTTCAATTTCGTCGCATATACCAGCACAAGGTCGAGGGTGTTGTTAAAACAGTGCGTGGCCTCGTGCACACTCTGACTAAAACCAATTGAATCTAGTAGTGAGTTGAAAGCAATACTAAGGCTATTGCTGTCAACGTCCACATGGATATTAAAATCACCTACAATAAGTACTTTGTCTGATTTAAGGACTACATATGATAAAAACTCTGAGAATTCAGATAGAAATTCAGAATACAGACCTGGAGCTCGGTAAACAACAACAAATATAATTGGCTGTAATGTTTTCCATGTTGGATGTTGAAGATTAAGAACAAGGCTTTAAAACGAGTTATAATTTAGTTTAGGTTTAGGATTAATTAACATGCTTGTATCAAATATGGCTGCAACTCCCCCTCTTCGGCCTGAGCCTCTAGGAATTTGAGTATTATTATGACTGCGGGAGTGGCTTCATTAAGACTAACACATTCTTCATGGTACAGCCATGTTTCGGTAAGACAAAATAGATCAATTTCATTATCTGATATCAAATCGTTTACTAGTACTACTTTAGAAGACAGAGATCTGATATTTAATAGTCCACATCTAATTTTTATATTCTGTTCTATCATTGCAGTGGTAGTTTTAATTCCAATTAGGTTGTTAAGTATAGCCCCTCTTTTGTTTACCTTTGATTTAACTGATCTGAGTTGGGGGACAGACACCGTAGTTATGGGATGAGCAATAATAAAATCATTGATTAAAAATGATTTTCCTGCCAAAGACCTGATGTTCAGTAGGGCTATTGTTAGTGTATTAAAAGAGTTATCTGTCTCATTTTTGGGACAGGCTGTGGCTGACAGGGAATGGATGCTAAATTGACTATGTTTGCAGTTAATTGCTTCTTATTACTTAGGGGATTCACCACTTTGTATGGTCTATGTTGATTATAACTTGAATGATAGAGCTGGTCAGTGGGCTAGCAGAGTTATTTGTAGAGGAAGAAGAGCTTATGGGAGAGTGTGTAATGGTAGTAGTAGTAGTGCTACATGTTACCCTGTAGAAAACATTTTCAGATCCATCTATACATGTAAAGTGCCATTTGAATCAATACCTGGGGGGCATGAATCTGTGATATTTTATATCTTCGCCTACTAATAAAATCAATAAAGTGTGTGTGAGAGTGTTTAGGAAGTGGGCAAAGTCCCTTCTTTTTCTCCAGCAACTGTGAAAAGTATCATGAGGATGTGCATGATTGGCAAGATTTATTTTTACATTCTCATTTACACCACCATCTGGTGAGAAGACACTTATCCTATGAAATTAAATTAGACTCAGACATCACTGAGCCACAGAAAGAATTGTTGGATGAAGGTTTTCAGAGAGTCCCAGCTTGTATTTGCTGTTATTTCGTTTTCAGGTTTAATTAGTTTTTAAGGATTGTGATTAGAAAGAAAACATTTGTTAGACTTGTCTTGGTGAGATAAATGATGGGGATGCAAGATGTTTGAAGGCTGTGTTCAGACTGACATTAGCCCTATGTGAAAAACGCAGCACCCTCATTCATTTCAATGAGACCTCTGCATTACCACAACGCTGACTTGTTTGGTAAAAAAAGTTTTACTTGCCTCAATTTTTTGCTACAGTGTAATGTGACGTCATCTAGTAACTAATCTTATGTGTGTACACAAACCTTGAACCCTGTGGGCCTATTATTTAAAGCAAACTTTCTGGATCTAGCCTTTAGTGAAAGAAGAGCCGGGGTTGGTAGCTGAAGAGGTGATGAGCAGATTGCAGGCAAATCAGGGACATGGAAGACACAGGAGGAGTGAAAAACACAAGGGATAAACTGGTGCACTGTTGAATAATGATAATAAATAATAAAAGATTGTTTCTGTTTTTTCTGTCATTTCTCTGTCAAGTTCATAAATGTTGATGAATGCAACTGTGTCTCTTAACTGAAAGCCAAGGTTTGCACTCCCAGCTGCTCACAAACTCCTCATGAATAAACATTAGCTTACATGTTTGTTCCTTTTCTCTTTAACCACATGATTATACACCTTTGTGATGCTTTGAGTCCAACAAACCACTATATTCTGTGTATGTTTGTGTATATTTGTCCCTCCAAATGTAATACATTTCAGCTGGTGAGGGTTAATCCCTGGTGAAAGTTAATTTGGTTGTTTTCACTCTCTATGTTAATTCTGAGCGGACAGTGGGCCGTTAAGTTGTTTCTCTGGTCTCTTTTTTGACTCTGAGCCATCTGATGCTTCCTGCATAGAGAAAGTTGTGGCGCCCCCCCTAAGAGGTTTATAGCCAGCGCCAAAGAAAAATCACCAGCGACAAAACGTTTGATTCTCAGCAGCCAGCCTCCCTTTCATCCACAGTTGATATGTTTTACACATGCGGCTGGCGCTGATAAGACCGCTAAATTACATCATTTTGAATGGAACTGAACGCTCTGCTGTGAAGCTGGCGCTAACGGGATCTCCGTTTGCAGAGTTCAGGCTGTACCGGACTCTCCTGGTGATCATGCTGCTCTGGGGGACCGGTTTGTCTTTTTAAATATCGTGAATGAAAAAGAGATGGCTTTGTAACAGGGTTCTTAAATGCAGTTGATTGTTACTTTCAGTGCGTGGGCAACACAAAACCCCAAATTGCCTTTGGTGTGCCTTGATTTTATGTTGCTGTCATTGCTTAGTGCTCACTGAGAGGCCTGATAGGCTAATGATCAGTGAGCAAGTCAGAGATGTACTGAGGAGCAAACCATTAAGTGCGTTATAGACTATAAGCAAATTTTAAGGGAGATTCTGTATTGTACTGGGAGCCAATGCAGTGATTTCAGGACTGGAGTATTATGTTCAAATTTACGTGTAAGGACTCTGGCTGCTGCATTTTTAATGAGTTGGAGGCGCCCTACTGATTGTTTGGATAATCCTGCAAATAGAGCGTATGTATACAGTAATATATAACCATACAATCCTTGCCACATCTTTTAAAATGTATGACTCACTGGGTTTAAAGCTGCATTAATCAATATTTTTATACTAACAATGAAAAAATGAGTGTGTCATTTGAAAGGTCTCAATCATTATGACTCACAGATAACTATCAAGCAGCTCTGCATCGCCTCTCAACTCTACAGACCTTTTTATAATGTATTTCAGCTCATTGTTATGGTTTTACAACCCACAATTTTACTGTTTTGCTTCACTCTCTCTAAGAATTTCCATTTTCAGCTGCAGCAGTCAACAGTTTTGGGCAAAAGGTTCTTGGATCACAAACACTACCTGCCCTGCACCACACAGAGATGGACAAAGAAAAGCATTTAGATGCTAAAGAGCCAGATATTTCCCTATGGAGTAACTAGAGACAAGACTCCAAATGAATGATAAAGTGTTGCTCAGTGTCTGCTGGATGTGTAAATAGGCAACTGTTTGCATGCTCTGCCTATCAAGTTTATAAAGCGAAAACATATTCCACTGCCCCCCAAGTGGCCAAAAAACATGTTATTCAGGTTTAAGTCTCAAAGCAATAGTCTTTTGAATCTTATGATCAAATAATATGCATTCATTTGAACTGTAGCAAAATGTGCCTTCTGTGACTTCAGTGGTAGAACACAAATGTCATGGGATACATTTCCATCTCCAGGCCACATGGTGAGACTGAAACAATAAGCATGAGAACAACTGTTGCTCCACACATGCATGAACATGCAGGGAAATGTGGCACTAACTAATTTCTCCTGTATTGTGTAATAATGCAACACAGTCCTGCCAAACAACAAACAGGGATTATAGAAATCGGCTTCAAGGCCAGCTCGTCGGCCAAGTGGCAGGATATACTTTTTTCTACCCTTTTCAACAGATTCAGACTCAAATCCTTAGTTTGTTATTAACTAGAACAAGTAAATGATAATAAAACAACTGGAACAGTGTGGAAAATATATATATATTTTTTTAAAGTAAGAATAAAACAAGTTCTCATCACTACTGCAAGTTTTTATCAAGTACAAAATAAAAGGGCAAGTCTCGTTATTGCAGTTTTATCTGATCTTATCTCTGATCTTATCTCTTTTAGTGAGTCAAGTACTTCCTGTTGAAACACAATAAACTATGAAGTAATGTGAAGGCTTTCTGTCAGGGACCATCTCTGATTTTCCTCTACATTCTGCATTTCTTGGGACTTACTTTTGCGGTTTTGCATCAAAACAACACCATTTGGATGACAATCAAATTTAATGTCACCAAATCAAAGCCTCATCAGGTGATGTTTTTCTGATGAAATTACCTTCGTGCCTCAGGGTTGACATGTTTTCCATCCCATAATTGTTTTTACTTACTATGATTGTGAAGTTTGTGAGTTACTTTTAGCCCATATCTTTGAATCTGAAGCAAGATTGATTGATTTTTGTAAAGCGGTCACATTAAACAGTAAAGAAATGTCGTGAATGAATGAATGAAAATGTGAAATGTTTTCAACCTCACTGTGACCCTCTTAGACTCTCACAGCTGTCGGTTTAAACGGGTTGGATGTGGCCAATGAACTTTGGGCTGATTTGAAGGTTTCAGTCTTACTCTACGACAAAAAACAAGACATTCACAGTGTGACTTCAGTTAGTGTGAAGCTTTAAAAAGAAACATTTATGTTTTACATGATCACTAATTCAATCCAGGTTTGCAAAATAAGGACAAACAAACAGAAGCACATTATAATATTGTTGCTAACATTATTATTCCCTCTTCTTACATGCATATTGCCTATTTCAAAAGCTGTTTTAATTTGAATCGTATATTCTTTATTAGGGGGGCTATGTGACATATGTGCAGGGACTACAATAAAAAATAGCCTTTTCCAGTAATTCTGGCACATTAATAGCTATGTTTATTAATGTTAAATAAACCAATAATGAAAGAAAGCTTATCCATTCCCAGATGAGGCTACCTAACCATTAGTAGAGGGGATTTAACTTGACATCAACAAAATCACAATTAACAATTAAATGTAAGATTTATCTGGGCCCTCCAAGCAAAACAAAGAGCAGCACTGACACCTGCGTGCAGTGTTTATATTGATTGCAGTTACAACCCTGTTGCTGCCAAACTGCTGCTTTATGTCTTACTCTGCCAGAGTTCATGAAAACGTTTGTGATGCACACTGACTATTTTCATCTGTGGAACTCAATCATATCTGCATAATAGATACGCCTACCATCCAAAACAAAAATGGAAATGAAACTGATTGAAATGCAGTGATGAAACGTTCATTAACTTTAAAAAATAACATCTTAAAATAAAATGAAAAAAAATGTGTCAAGCCTTTGAATCCAAACTAGTTTTTTTTAATTGCCAAAATGGTGATAACATAAATGGGTACAAGCATTTAAAAGGAAAATGTCTCCAATTAAATCCAATAAAGCTCAACTCTGGCAGGCTTTTCAAACCTGAAATCCGCTCATGTCCAAACTTTATCTTCAAGCGGAACTGTTTTAGGGCGCACTTGTCTCTAATTTACTGTCCGTGAGCTGGACAACTTTCACATTTTCCACAGTTTTTAAAAACTAAAATATTGTTATTCCCTGGAATAAATCAAATGTGCTGCTTAACAAATAACCTTTCTGAAAATATGACAACAATGGAGATTTATAGGAATAGTTGGACATGCATACATTTTCTTGAGAGTTAGATGAGAAGCTTGATACCATTGTTGTATATAACAGAGCTACAGTCCAACAGGTCCTGTAACATTGGTGGTGATTTTAAGGGTGATTGGAACATAAGTTCAAATGTACGGCCCTAATGCTCCGTCGTACAAATGGGACAGTATAACTATACAGCATAGGGTTTATTTTTGGGCCTGATGAGTGAAAATAAAAACTTTTTAGCTGTGTCCTAGCTGTGAAACCACATAATCAAAATTGCGTGCCCTCATTGGTGTGACATCACCTCAGGAGGCGGTGCAAGCATCAAACAGGAAGTTGACTCTGCAATGCCAAGGGGGTAAGCTTCTCCTTGGACCGCGAACCTCCTATGGCGCCATTTTAATGCTACAAAGCGATCACCTCCCGTTAGCATCCCATTGACTGCCATTCATTTTGACGTCACTTTGACAGCGAATAACTTTACATCTGAAACGTTTAAAGACTCTTTTTGTCCATTGTTTATTTCTAAAGAAACACGACAATGTATAAAAGGCTCCATTATCTTGTACCTCACGTTATGGCTCCGTAGCAGACGTTTTTGTAAAAATAGGCTAACGATTGTGTCATAACCACGTGACTTACTGTCGCATAGTAGAGGATTTACCGTATAGTACAGGAGAAGCTCGCAGGCAGTTTGGACTTACATTAGCTGTTTAAGTTTAATTACTAATATTAACTATCATTTTAGTTAGCAAAAATTTGCCTGTGCCTATGTTATCTCCTTACATATACCTACGCTCTCCGCCTCTGCAAGATTGGGAACGATTGAGATTTCTCTTGGCACAGCTACCAGAAGACTTACAACTTTCAGACACGTTGCTCACGGCACATTTACGTCGTCTCTCTCAGTTGGAGGCTGCGCAGTAACGCTCGGCGCTCACCGGAAAAGTGCTTCTAACGGCCTTCACTGGTCTCCGTCCAGAGCAACGGGATCTGTTGGTCCATGCTTATATACAGTCAATGTGCAATGCACGGGATAAGGAAAATAACACAAGCTTTAGCTAGTTTTCATCATAAGGTCATTAAATTCCAAAATACCTTGCACTGGAAAACCAGTGTGTATTCTTTAGATTAGTGAATTCATGTGTGTGAATCAAAAATGTTCATGGACTAACGTTAGCTTGATTTTGCTAGGTGCTCGCAAAACCAGCTAGGAAAAAACACCCTACCCTAATACATTACACCCTAATACACTAACCAAGTCAAACCTAACACTAAGTTTAGCCTTGACTTCTTAACCCATCCCTAACTAATAGTGATTATTAATATATTGCAGAGTAGAATGGCACCAGTGACAGGAAGAGAGATTTGGGAAGACAGCAAAAGGGAGAGCACAGGGTAAGAACAAACAAACAGCTAGGAAAACATGTAAGTGGAGTGAATACAGGAATTACATTGTGTAATAAATATGCTTACACTATCCTAAATCAATAATAAGATGTGCTGTCCCAATTATACGGTGGCCCTGAAGTGCAAATCACAACAGCAATAAGAAAAATGCGACGGCAAATATGAAAACACGACGGCAAATAGGAAAACACGACGGCAAATATGAAAACACGACAGCAAATAGGAAAACACGACGGCAAATAGGAAAACACGACGGCAAATATGAAAACACGACAGCAAATAGGAAAACACGACAGCAAATAGGAAAACACGACAGCAAATAGAAAAACACGACAGCAAATATGAAAACACGACAGCAAATAGGAAAACACGACGGCAAATAGAAAAACACGACGGCAAATAGAAAAACACGACGGCAAATAGAAAAACACGACGGCAAATAGAAAAACACGACAGCAAATAGAAAAACACGACAGCAAATAGGAAAACAAAACGGCAAATATGAAAACACGACAGCAAATATGAAAACACGACAGCAAATATGAAAACACGACAGCAAATAGGAAAACACTTCAATAAATCACAAAACACAACGGCATTAACTTCTACCGGAAAAGGTAGGGCCTATCTAGGAGTGGACGGACCCTCCTGATTGGACAGACGCACTGTCTGTCTTTCGCGCTCCCAAATCACCCACAATCCTATGCGCGCGGCTTTACCGGCTCGTTAAAAAAACAACAACAATGGCGGACCTAAGTGGGAGTTGGAGCGGCATCGCTGATGGCACAATTAACATTTAAATGTAAGTATATTTAGTGTTTGCCGTACATTTGTTATCACCGTTAATGTGTTACATCAATGTCAAGTGTTACGCATTAATGCTGGTACAAATTGCTATTATAATTAGGTAGATACACCCCGAGCTAACGTTAAGCTAACTGAACCTATCATTTAACATTAGGCTGTTAGCTAGCTAGCTGTGTTGCTGTCTTTTATGCCATTTGTGTTCATAAAGTTTAATGTCCGGTGGCATTTTCATCTCTTTTTGTAAGCCGTTACTGTATATGCGTAATGTTAGCAGAGATTTAGAAATTGGTGTGTTTATCAGTTGTAGCTGCAGGATTGGAGGTAAAGCTGCACCTTGTTAACTTCACTAGCAACGTTAAATGAAAGCTAAAATGTATGAGTAGTTTCCCATGTAACAAGTATAACATTCCGTTATAGCATTTATAATGGTAAAGATCTTTTTCTTGTGTTTGCTGTCTTTTAACAGGGACTAAGGAACAAATGGAGGCTGCACTACAACGCTGAAGTTGGCATCCGATTCGCAGCTTCCGATTCGGCAGTTAAGGGGAAATTTAAGGGGAACTTAAAACTGTCCGATTCAGCAGGGAAACATAATTTACATTGCTAAGTGACTGAACCTCCGTTTTTTGAACCTCTTACTGTATTGAATGAGTGTTAGTCATTAAGGTAAATTATTAATTATGTCTAAAACACACTTTTAGATTTGTGAAAGCTTTATTGTCTTTATGAGAACACAATAAAGGGAGATTTCACCGTTTTTCTAAACTTGTCAAATCAGGACTAAATTATCCCAGAGAGTCTAAGGATTCTTAAAAACACAGTTTGAGATTTGTGAAAGCTTTATTCTATTTGTGAAAATGCAATAAAGGGAGATTTTACTGTGTTTTTCACATATAGACTACATTGGACCAGGTCCAGATCCAAAACCACAATACTTAAGACTTGTCAAATCAGGACTAAATTATCCCAGAGAGGCTAAATAAACTGTTTTATTTTATTGCCACAGCATGGCCTTTGCTAATTGACATTCAACATAGAAGTCCACGTCTCTCCATGTCATTTCTTATATCCATGAGCAGGTCTTCCTTCTCACTTCAAAAGAAAAGTAGAAAAAGTTATTTTTACCTTTTGGAAATCAATCCAAATATCGTCATAGATTTGCCAGTGGTTTAATTCACTCTTCAAATCCTTCTCCTTCAACATAAGTGTTGTTTTCTCACCTTTCCTCAGAAAAAGAGGCAGGACTAAGTATTTATTAAGATTTTTTTTAATTTATACTTCATAGGCCATTGTCTCAGGTGAGGAGCAACCCCACTTCTGGGGAACGCTGGGTCCCGATCTTCTTTGATGATGAAACCCAGCTGGACAGGATTGTGAAATACCTGTCAAACTTCCTCGACAGCTGTGACACACTCTCTGATAAAGTGTGCACCATGGTGTCTTCTGACAGGATCAAATACATCCTAAATGTGTTGCTGTCAGAGATAGGTCCACAGCAGTTCCACATTATATTCATGAAGACATTTTTTTCTATGACTTAAAGTGGCTATATGTAACTTTCAGTTTGTGTTAATTCTAGCGGCCACTTTGGACAAAAGTGGTAGTATTTTCACCACACCTGCTGTCGTAAAGGTCTTTTCTTTACAGTGCTGTATTGCCCACTGTAGATTACCAAGTTTGCGTTACCGTGTTTACACAAGTACAGGGGAAGACCTGCTCATGGATATAATAAATGACATGGAGAGAGTGAGTTAATTCTTGTCCAGTTTTGACAAGTTTAGGTATTGTGGTTTTGGATGTGGACTTGGTCCAATGTGGTAGTAAAATCTCCCTTTATGGCATTTTCACAAATAGAATAAAGCTTTCACAAATCCCAAACTGTGTTTTTAAGACTCCTTAGCCTCTCTGGGATAATGTAGTCCAGATTTGACAAGTCTAGGTGGATCTAGACCTAGTCTAATGTGGTTTATATGTGAAAAAAAACTTATTGTGTTCTCATAAAGACAATAAAGCTTTCACAAATCTAAAAGTGTGTTTTAGACATAATTATAAATTTACCTTAATGACTAACACTCATTCAATACAGTAAGAGGTTAAAAAAACAGTTTTAAGTTCCCCTTAACTGCCAAATCAGAAGCTGCGAATCGGATGCCAACTTCAGCGTCGTGGCTGCACTAGCGTCACCAGAAGGGAGAGATGAGGAGGAGAGGGAAAGCAAAAGACAAGCAGGGAGACAGAGGCCAAAAAGAGATGTTGAATAGATTATTTGCTATATTAGAGATTGCCATTCAAAAAATAAATGCATTAAATTAACTAGTTTGTCTGTGTCTTTTAAGTTTTTGGGTGTGTATATAATATAAACTGTTTTTCAATGTTTATTTTTCCATCAAATTATGACCTGGACACAGGAAACTTCTAACTGAGTAATTATATTCAGATGCTACCTGTTTTAATAACTAGTTAGGTATACAAGCTCTAAAAAGTTAATAATAATAATAATTATTAATGAAACGTGTATCTTTATTATAACATTTATTCAAACATGACTATATACTGT
This sequence comes from Sander lucioperca, assembly GCF_008315115.2. Taxonomy (NCBI): domain Eukaryota; kingdom Metazoa; phylum Chordata; class Actinopteri; order Perciformes; family Percidae; genus Sander; species Sander lucioperca. The sequence continues at coordinate 17,131,477 of NC_050185.1, read as the reverse complement.
ACACAAGTATATTCAACATGAAGCGGCGATCAGATTCAGCTCCCGATGATGGTGTTGCTTCCGGACTGCAGACAGAAGGAGAAAGATTAGGTTAGTCCAGTAGTTATCCAACCTGTCCTGGTAAGATTAGGTTAGTCCAGTAGTTATCCAACCTGTCCTGGTAAGATTAGAATTGTATCATAAGTATATTTAAGCATACTGAAACATGAAGGTACTTCATGTAACTGTGTAGTGGTGTCGTTTCTTCATCATGGTCTTAACTGACAACTGTTGACCATTTAACACACTTACACCTACCTTTACTGTATTAGTGGGTGTTTATCAATGGAGGTATTATGACTTTTCATATGTTGGTTGTAGCCTTGTAGCTTGTGTGTTTACAGTACTATTTACCCTTTCTCACTTGCAGTTTAATGCATATCATACTGCCTGTGGTAGCTCATTAGCTGGTAGCGTTTACCTTGTAGTTGCTGATCATATTTTGCACTGCATTTGTCTGAAAGCTAGAAGCTACTGGACAATGAGCTAATGTTGCATACATGCAGTAAACTACAAGCTAATGTAAACGGTTAGCTACTGCAATTCTCCTTACCGGTAAGTGTTATGACTACTACAAACATGAACTCCCACGAGTTTTTAATTTATTGACATGGGATAAATAAGACAAAACGACTATTGCTTACATTAAAGCCTATCAGTGTCGGTAACGTTACCTACCTTTGCACGTTGCGAGCAAAGTTCCTGACAGAATATTCTCCTCCTGCAAGCAGACTGACGCCGATTCACCAACTGCACAGTTCATAGTTCCACATCCATTTCGTCCAGTGTTTTGAAATGAGAAACGGCTAGTCCGTCTGTTAAATGCATAGACAGTGAGGCACTTTTATTTTTTCACCTCTCCTTCCTGTCAAAAGACAGACAGTGCGTCTGTCCAATCAGGAGGGTCCGTCCTCTACTAGATAGGCCCTACCTTTTCCGGTAGAAGTTAATGCCGTTGTGTTTTGTGATTTGTTGAAGTGTTTTCCTATTTGCCGTCGTGTTTTCCTATTTGCCGTCGTGTTTTCCTATTTGCCGTCGTGTTTTCATATTTGCCGTCGTGTTTTCCTATTTGCCGTCGTGTTTTTCTATTTGCCGTCGTGTTTTCCTATTTGCCGTCGTGTTTTCATATTTGCCGTCGTGTTTTCATATTTGCCGTCGTGTTTTCATATTTGCCGTTGTGTTTTCATATTTGCCGTCGTGTTTTCATATTTGCCGTCGTGTTTTCATATTTGCCGTCGTGTTTTCCTATTTGCCGTCGTGTTTTCATATTTGCCGTCGTGTTTTCATATTTGCCGTCGTGTTTTCATATTTGCCGTTTTGTTTTCATATTTGCTGTCGTGTTTTCATTTTTTCTGTTGTGTTTTCCTATTTGCTGTTGTGTTTTATGATTTGTTGTTGCGTTTCTCTAATTGCTGTGGTGATTTGCACTTCAGGGCCACCGTACAATCATCCGGTCCTGCCCCAATCATCCAAATGTTATCAACAAATTGTTTTTGGGTCAGTTTACACAGAAGGCAATGCTACGTTTCTGTGGAATATGAGACAACCTTTCCTCCTCAAATGGATAGGTTACATCTTCAGCATCACAGAAATGTATCATGTGTTGGGCTTTTTTTATATATATATATATATATATATATATATATATACATGTATGGCAAGAAAGCTTGGGCGGAAATTCAAAAGCTGTCAATCAATTTAGCCTAATTTTATTTCACACTTTGCGCTGCTTGGGGCAAGAGACAGGAAGGGACTTGCACGTGTGACACAGACATAATGTGCAAAAGCGAAAACAGAAGGCACCACGAATAAAGAGAACTTGTTTAAAGAGAAAGGAGGGGGTGGAAGTGTTTGCGCACAGTGAGACAGTGCCTATGAGAGAGAGAGAGAGAGAGAGAGAGAGAGAGAGAGAGAGAGAGAGAGAGAGAGAGAGAGAGAGAGAGATGTCAGTGTTTTTATGCACAGCGCAGATTCATCCGATGGCTTAGTCTGCCTTTTCGGTCATTTTTAAATGTCGGGCATGCTCTAACATATTGGACTGACTGGGATTACTGCTGACTTTTCTGTCGACTGGTAGGTTTTCACGGGGGGAAACCTATCGTGGATCGGTTACAGCTGGGGCGACATGAGCGCAGGAAAACTTCTGAGTCTCAGGATGGATGTACCTGTCGTCATTTTGCTCATCCACTTGACCCATACTGAGATTAGAGGTAAAGAAAAATTGAGGGAGGAGGTTACATGATAAAGATCCATAAGGAATAAAGAAAGAAAATTAATGTTTAGTGCTGGTGCATCACAGGAGTCTTTTGTATTATATTTTTCCACCTCATATTTTATGAATAGGATAATTACAGGTTATTCGTATTATTGTTATAGGTAATCTTTCCTAGTTTTATCACAGTAGAGTTATAAGTTGTTCAGGGTGCTCTTGTGAATGAACATTGATGTCCACAGTGGATCGAGACGGTTCTGCAGAACATTTTAAACGTACATAACATAATTCACTAGCAAGGAGCACACCATCAACTAGAGACGTTTGAACAATTTAATAATGAAAGATGATTGGAATGCGAGGCATGAAGTCGCTTGTTGTCATCAGTTGACTTGATGTTGTGGGGAGGCTTCGGTAGGAAATCCGCCATAGGGCACGACAGACCCCCTAGGACCTAAAGGAGAGGATAAATAAAAGGAAATTATGCTAGGTAGCTTCAATTAATCAATATGAACTCTACAGTAAGCTGAGGGCTCTTCATGTTTTAAAAACCTCAACTGGCCCAGTTGACAGGAAAACTATTTTGCAAACACTAAATAAGGCCGGTAGTTATTTGAGTTGGACTGAAATATAATTTCTCTGGGGAATAGATGGAGGTGAAAATGCATGAAATAGGCGGCAAGATTGTTGAATTCTGTTTCACCACTGTCCTTACAATGATATACTTCTAAAATTTCGGATGCTTTTTAGGGAGCTAATTAGAGAATGGGTTAGGTTTAAATCATAATTGTTGATAAGATTCATAAATAGGCCTAAAATGTCTATGTGAGATTATTCAGGGTATTGTACATAAATGTGGCATTATACTGACATGTATTTGTTCTCTAAACTGTCAAATCTCAATCAGATATTGGTATTAAGGTTTTTTTTTTCCAGTGGGGTGGTTGAGCTGTTAAATATCAGAAAAGTCAATCCAATCCAATTCATGTCTTGCCAACTCAGTCACACTCCCTCCACCTCCCAGTCTGTGACTCATCCTGATTTCCTCTTGTGCTTCTTTGACACACAAGGACACACAGTGTTCCAATAGGTGGAGGACTGTTTAAGCAATTTCTAAGAAATTAGTTGTAATAGCTGGCACATCGGGATGCACAAATTAATACTCCTGTTGAAACGCCAAAGCACAGGTCTTTGATTTTGTTCAGTTTTATAATTAAAATGACTAAACTTTGTTTATTTATATAAAACTAAAAGGTTAACAAACCACCAAATGTGAAAACAGTGAGTCAAATCTTTTCCATTAGAGAGACAGAGGACATCCTCATTGTCAGGAATGTTGTGTGTATCTGTCACAGAGCAATCTGAGTCATAAATGATATTTTCTGGGACTTGTGGATGAATTGCAATGAGGAAGGGTCCTCTAGACATTCATCTTAATCAAACATTTGAGTTAATGTATTGAGATGGTGTAATCCCTGTCAGATAACATTTTACAAGGTGTGCATTGCATTCTGTCAGATCATGTCTTTTCTGTCTTGAAGGAGAGGGGGCAGTTGTCGCACCAACGTGCAATTTTCATTTTTGAGACTTGAGCAGAAATTCCCCTGCAGCAAAGACCGTGAAGTAAGGCTCAGAATTCAGTCAACCATCGAGATTATTTAAGGGTTTATACTGTATATTTCTGTCTATCACTGGCAGTCTCCAAAGTTATTCAGTATTCAGGGCTGATAATATGATGAGCTATTTGACCCATTGGTCACTGAATATATACAGTTGTGCAAGCATCCTCCAGATTGGAAGACCACAGAGGCTGGCATGATGTCAGTATGTGTCATTTCTTGGCTTCCGTCTCCATGTGTGAAGGTGCTCTGCCTCTAAGAGAGGTGTTGAATCTGCTTTTGTGGCTGTGAAGCCTCTTCAGAGGCTGGTATTTACTGATTGCTATTATTGTCTTAGGGTAGGTGGAAGCTGTGCCAGATGGTCTTAATTATCGCCATATTTCCTTTGGTCAAAACAGTCTGTTTCGGATTATATCTGTTTATAATACACAGAAAGGAATTAGAACATAAAGCCCCTGACAAACCCACAATTTTACTTTTAGCAGGCTGCAGAGGGGGTTGTTCTCTCAATGTCAGACCAACTCTACACATCCCAAACTGCACCACCCATAGGACGGAAAGCAATAGTTTAGACCTGCAGATGTAGACATGGTCATGACGCCACCTGCACACAAAAAAAAGAATAGCAGCTGCAATTTTAACACTTGCACCACCTGCAGGCAATGAGTGTTATGGCAAAAATTTTCTTTTTCGTAGTTGCTGTTTTCTTTGTGTGATTTTCTGATGATATACATTTAACACATGTATCACCTGCTAGTTAAAATAAGACGATTAGTAAAAAATCAAACACTTAACCTCCAGTGGATATTAAAGGTGCCTTGTGGAGTTTTCTTTTAAACAAACAAATGTTCATTTGTGCATTCACCAAAACACATGGTGTGTAATGTGTCCTTGAGGTCTAAAGGCCCTGACACACCAAGCCGACAACCGGGGACTAACGGCGACGACAGGGTTGCCTCTCGTTGGCCCTCGTCGCCTTTGTCTTGGCCAAAAATTAGCACTGGAACACACCGCAGAGACTACAGCCGACGGCCAAGTACCACGTACGTTCTGCGCCTTCGTGAGAGGAAATAACTCTCCATACCAGCAGGCTGCGGTAATCTATTTGTCATTCAACAAGGGAAACCCGATAACATTGCTATGATACCCACAATAAACAGCGTTTACTCGATCAGCGGCAGAACTGAGCAGAGCCTACGGCCCCTCTGCTTCACTGTCCCTCTCCCGGTCTGTCATCTCTTCTCTTGGCAGAGAAGTCTCCCTACAGTGGGAAAAATAGAAATTCCATTCGTTCGAACCTGTGTGTTTTTTAGAAGAAACATTCAAACGTCATTTTTGACCAGTTTTGACAGCTCTTATGTATATTGATTGATCAGATGAGATAAAAAAATGAAAGGAGTCTTGTGTGTGCCTGTCACAGTCTCTTGTTTGTTTTCCTCGTGGCTTAGTCTGCCTTTTCGGTCATTTTTAAATGTCGGGCATGCTCTAACATATTGGACTGACTGGGACTACTGCTGACTTTTCTGTCGACTGGTAGGTTTTCACGGGGGGAAACCTATCGTGGATCGGTTACAGCTGGGGCGACATGAGCGCAGGAAAACTTCTGAGTCTCAGGATGGATGTACCTGTCGTCATTTTGCTCTGCATACTGAGATTAGAGGTATAGAAAAATTGAGGGAGGAGGTTACATGATAAAGACCCATAAGGAAAAAAGAAAGAAAACAAATGGCTATTCCTATATGTTTAGTGCTGGTGCATCACAGGAGTCTTTTGTATTATATTTTTCCACCTCATATTTTATGAATAGGATAATTACAGGTTATTCATATTATTGTTATAGGTAATCTTTCCTATTTTTATCACAGTAGAGTTATAAGTTGTTCAGGGTGCTCTTGTGAATGAACATTGATGTCCACAGTGGAAGAGACGGTTCTGCAGAACATATAAACATAATTCACTAGCAAGGAGCACACCATCAACTAGAGACGTTTGAACAATTTAATAATGAAAGATGATTGGAATGCGAGGCATGAAGTCGCTTGTTGTCATCAGTTGACTTGATGTTGTGGGGAGGCTTCGGTAGGAAATCCGACACACCGCACTAACTAGGCCGACGGTTGGTCTCCGTCAGCCCAACTAGGACCGACGGCCGACGGTCAGCTTGGTGTGTCAGGGCCTTAACACGTGTTGAGTGCATTCCCTTACTCATTAAACATTTGTAAAGCAATTTTTTACAACTATTTTAAATCGGGCATTGCTTACATCCATGTTTTCTAGCTAGCAGTCTTCTTCACTGCCTTTGTTTGCACATTGCTACACTTTTTGGCACGTTGTTGACATACTGTTGATCAGCAGAACAGCGTGAAACTGTGTGCATGTGTGTCCTCGTGCGCATGCACTTTACAAACATAACAAGGACTCAGCCACTGTGAGACCATTTAGTAAAAGCACTTTCCCTACACAATTAGAAAGACAAAACAGACCAGAGCTAATAATTGGCAGACATGTATGTGTCCAGACCAGTAAAATAGGTCAGGTGCATGTGTTCTCAGTCAGTTTGAAAAGTGCAGGCCATTTTTTTTTTTCTTGGGCAAACAGTGATGTTCACTGAGGTGTCTTTTGTTCAGATGCTTGCTCTTGTTTCCGTATGTGTGCCTTCCCTTGAGTAATTTGAGGCAGTTCAGGCGATAGAGTGGGTCATCTTTTAATCACAAGGTTGATGGTTTGATCCCCAGCTCCTCCTGTCCGCATGTCAAAGTGTCCCTTACCAAGATACTGAACCCCAATGGGTGTGTGAATGGTAGAATTAGAAGCAAATTGTACAGCGCTTTGTCCATTAAGGTAGAAAGGTGCTTTATAAATGCAATCCATTTACCATTTAATTTATCTATTTATCTGCAGATGACCTTTTTATGAGTGCTGTGGTTTTCTTCAGCACGGTGGCTCTTACTGACACACTTGACTTGCATTTTATTTGTAGGGGTGCCACCACCCTGAACAGGATAAAGGGGTATAAAAAATGGATTGATGCAGACTGTTTTGGGCACTTGCTTAAGGGCTCTATGACGTTTATGAATACCAAATTATCTCCATGAATAAATAAATAAGAAATCACTTCTCAACACCCAGCAATGTAACTGTTTCAGAGGAGGGAAACATTTTAGATTGACCAAACAACACCAATTGTTGCTTGGTTCCTTAGTGCCTTAGTGCTCACTGTGGTTTGTCTGTTTTCCTAAATGGCATGCCGTCTTTTTATACACATTTTAGGTCAAATCTCAAAGCATCTAAAGGTGAGTGTGTGTTCTAATCTGCTCATGGATTAAAAGGTTATACTGTGGATGCCATATAACTTAGATCACTGTCCCATGACAATCTAGACAGGTAATTGTTACTCTTGCTGTGTTACTCAATATTTGTATAATGTAAGAATGTATAAAGAATAAAAAAGACTGAAGGGAGTCACTGAGGGAAGAGACTGATAAAAAGACACAAGTCACAGATTAAAGAGAAGTGTATGATTTAGATGTTGCAACTTATCAGAGACCTGCTTTGACTAACCAAGAGTAGCCTTTTGAAATGTCATGAGGACTTTGTGTTCAGGGCAACATTGGCTGCCCACTACGGTCAACACATTACAGTAGGTACTGTTATAACCACTGAGTCACAAAAATCAGAGACAAAACATGAAAGACAAGGCAACATTGCTGACTTTAAATATCTTTATAATTGTTTTTTGGTATTCACACTTACTGTATGTCTCCCATACATTCAGTTGCATGTTAACTCTTCACACATGACAGTTCTGGATAAAGTAGTTTTTTTCTTCCTTACTACCATGATGGCAGAATTGCACTATCTAGCACTATCTTTGCAGTTCAAATTGAAAAAGAACAAAGGGAGATGGACGCAGGGGCATCGGACTGAGGGGAAAAAGGGGACTGAGGACCCAGGGCCCTCATGTGAGGAGGGCCCAAAAAGATGCTAGAATGAATAGCTGTGGATGTGGGGAGGGGCCCATAGAAAATGCCTTTCTACAGGGCCCAGAATTTTGTGCTACGCCCCTCGATGGACGTTCCAAATGTAGTTTAAATGTTAAAAATCCATTAAGCCACCGTGGAGATATCAATGTCTAATGTCAAGCAAACTGTCTGTCTGCAAATTTGACGGTGTAGGTTTCAAGGATGTTGGGATGTGGAACATAGGACCCTGGGGACATAGGTAGGCTCCCCAGGAGAATGATGGTGAGTTTGAAAACGATATTAAGGAACAAGAACACCCTCAGTTGTCTTACATGCTTTCTTAATTAATTTTAAAACTTATTTTGTAGTGAATCTCCACAGTTTAATCTGTGACCACCAGCAGAGTTTAGGGGGAAGCTCGGCCCCGCTTTGACTACCTCTCTAATTGTTATGTTAGCATCCTGTAGGCCATGTTACAACTCATCCAATTCTTGTTTTGCTGTTAATTTTGTAGTGTAAATTGAGTGTAATCCATGCTAACACAAGTTGAGTGTTGGCATAAATCAAACTTGAAAATTTAGTGATACTTTAATAAAGATTATTTTAATAATCCTCAATAAAATACAGAAGTGATCTCCCCTGATATAAGAAAAAACATCCCTTGTACTCATATTGGCTCATTAAACATTAATGTAAAAAAGGGTATACTGTAAATAACTGACACAAAGTGCTGTGAAAAGGATCTATTCCTCACCTGTCCACCAGGAGCCATCAGTGTGCTGCCCTGTCTTGCACACATGTGACCTATCTCTTAATCAGCAGTGTTCCTCAGCCTGCCTTCCCAGTTGCTCCTCGTTACCAATTAGCTTCAGACTGTATAAAGAGGGGAGGCTTTGTGTGCTGGTTGTTAATCTTTAGCCATTCTTGTTAGTGCTGCTGTGTGTTAACATGAGAACATGTTATGGTCATCACCTTTCCTGGGGAGTCTTCAGTCAGGCCAATTGGTGGCTGCTGGTACAGGTGGTGCTGACTTGTCTTGATTGTGTTCTGGGATTTCCTGAAATGTTTGGACCTTGTGGTGCAAGTTTATACAAATTCCAGCATTGAACATTCACAAATGACAACTTTAAACTGATGTGTGCTTTCCACACAGAAGTTGGGATTTATAGAAACCAAAACACGACAGTGTCAGTGCTGCTATAGGAATGTAAAATGCTGCGAGTTACTTTCTGAATCAGTTCTTTAAATGAAAGGTATTTCCAACATAAATTGGTGCATAAAAGTGTAACCGTATACAGGAAATGAAGTCGTTGATGCTTAAAACTTCCCTGGGGGAGGACACCCAGACCCCCCACTATGATATGGCCCCATCCTCCCCCAAAGGCAGATCTGGCCAATATACAGTACAGTACACCCACTACAATACATTAGACTAAACTGATCACTTCCCCATCAGTCAGGCACAAGATCTGACCATAATTACACGTGTCCTTTCCATAAACTGTCATTGCTTTAGCCTATTATATTATCAGTTGTAACCCTGGCAGTGGCAAGCGATCGGGAGAGAAAATAAAAAAATATAAAAACATAATTAAAACCGATGTGCGCATTGGCAACACACGGCTCAACAAGCCGACAAATAGCCTAGCCTATAGGCCTACGTAATTCCCTCCGCTGAAAATATATATCTTTTATAAAAATACCCATCAGGGAATGTTAACGGGTTGTCGGTCTCTAAATGTTTTAACTTTTATGAACTCTCTCTCTCTCTCTCTCTCTCTCTCTCTCTCTCTCTCTCTCTCTCTCCGGGCACCGAGCTCCGGATCTTCTAAGAATGGTGACGTCGTTATCAATCGAGTATTGATTGGTCAGTAGGCGGTGCTTTTACACCGGTTGATCTCTAATCTCCAACATAACCTGCTCCCGACCAGGTTAGGCGTTCAGCATAAGTTTAATAACGGCGATTGAACCCGATAACAACTAATCCACCTTCGTAGTACAGAAAACCCTGGGTTGAACCTGAAGTTAGCTTGTTAACGCCAAATCTCGCTTCATAGTACAGGCCTCCGGTAACAAGTGATCCACCGTCGTGATACAGAAAACCCTGGGTTGAACCCACAAATACCTCTAATTGAGAAGACACACCAGCCTGATAATCGGGCGTCGGGCCGTCTGGCGAGGTCCATGACTCGAGTCTGTTCGGTGTGTCCAGTGCCGTCGGCCGTCCGAGGAGCCGTCGGCATTCATTCAGGCCGACCCGATATGTTCAGTCGGGGACAGGGCAGTCGGGACTCACCCGGAAATGGGGAGCGGATGAGCCTCTCAAAATCTGACGAAAATCTTTTAAACTGACCTTTGTCAATCTGAAATGAAGACAGATTCAACAACTGCACGGCCTATTTCTCGCTTAAAATGTTTTCAGAAACACATTTCGGTGAACTATTTTAGTACAATATGAGATCGTATTCTGAACGAGCCGCCATGACAGTCTGGCTGTGAATTTCCGGGGAAAAAAAAGAACCACGTGACGCGTTCGTCCAATCAGCTGCCGGTTTTCATTTTCTGGGAAATAATCAGACTGTTAATGGAAACAATACAGAGCAGTGCCGCCTGCTGCTATGGAGACGTATTACGTTTCGCGCACGTGCAGAGCGTACGCTCAAGTCGGCGTCGCCTCAGTGTGTTCTGAGGCATTTTTTGGACCTCGGGGACCTGACTGATCAGTCCGACTGGCTTTTCTGCCGACGGTCGGCCCATCTGGTTGGTGTGTCAGGGCCCTAACGCCAAATCTTGCTTCGTAGTACAGGCCTCAGGTCATAGTATACACAAACATTCCTACAAATTAAACATGAACCAACTTGCCTGCATCCAACAACATTTAAAAACGGCATGCTTGTTGCTCACTAGTTTCTGCAGCTAAAAGTTAATTCCCTAAAAATTGTTGTCATTAGAACGTAGCTACGTTTTTTACAGCACAATATTGTTTGCTGATTACTGGTTAAAAAAAGAACAAGAAAGGTCTTTTAGGTTTGTTTATATTGGGTGTCCGTAAAACAGGAGTAATGCTGCATGTTCCCCTTGATGTGAGTGTGGCCTTTGTGTTAGCTGGCAAGCAATAATGAGGAATTTGTTTATGTTTTACAGGCCAGACACATGACAAGCTGAAAATGAACCATAAATAGAAATCAAAATAAGTTTTTATGACAGCCAAGAGTATTTTGGTTAGCTCATGCTTTGGACATAAGTTGTAAAGCTGTGATAAATCTTAAAGGTTTATGTGAAACTTTTATTAAAACAAAATGAAAGATAAATGAATTTTCTGTTCAGTGACACACGTTTACAAGGTTTGCGTGCATCAAAATATGGGATCCAAGTTGAGTGATGGCACAGAAATAAAAGTAATAGTGGGGTAAAAGTTAGGAAGGTAAACTGTGGATAATTTCAGGAAGGAAGGAGTTGATCTTAAGATGACAGCTTTAATGGATTCTCCTCATTGAATGAGATTATATAGGCCTACATCTCAAAGATGAGCTCAATGAATAAAAAGAAATTGACAACCAGTAATTTCTCATCTGTTTAGGAGAGATGGGCTGTGGGACTCAAACAGCACTCGAAAGTAGGGAGGTTTGAGTTCCATAAACAAGACAGAGTGCAAAAGACGGGGGGGCGGGGCTTTAGTTAATGTTCGAGTTTTGCCTCATTCACAAAATTATGTCCATTACAATACAAGTTTAAATGCGATGAAGACAGAGTCAGTGACAGGTTAGATAAATAAGGCTCACCAACAATATCTCCTCATGCCACTGAATGTAATACGGGTTTTGCCAAAACATTTATATGCCCACAGAAGTTTTGTTTGTTGCAGTTTATAGAATTTTTCTTCTGAGTTAATTAAATACCTGCAGCTATCACACAGCAGCAGGATTGATAGGAGAGTCTCCAAAGTGAGAGTTGCTGTGCCCATTTACGCAAGCGGCACAGCAGCTGTAACTTTATTAATAGATTAAATTAGTTAATCCTGGTCTTTTATATGAAAAAAAAATCATTACATTACAACTGCCTGCAAAAAAATTTAGATTTGTCCTACGTGAAAGGCCTTTAGCCAAGTCACACTTTTTCCTGATATAACAGGAACAAAAAGTTGAGTTTTGGTGCTAAATGTGAAAATGGTCCATATAATCTCACTCTCTCTCCTGCATCTCTCCCTCAGCGCTGCTGACCAGCAGGCCGGAAGTGTCCTCCAAATGTCCCCTCGGCCACTTCCCCTGTGGGAACATAAGTGAGTGTCTCCCACAGGCTTTGCAGTGTAACGGACACAAGGACTGTCCCAATGGAGCTGACGAGCGGCGCTGTGGTAAGTGTATGTATATTGACTAAAACCCAAGTCATAGCAGCTTCATATTTCAAATTTCACATTTTCTTCCTCACAATATACAGGATGGGCAAGTTCAGTTTTGTGCATCCACAAGAGTAAAAGACAGGGAGATCATCCAACAAGTACTTCAGACAGCACTTGTGGCAGAGAGTTGATTATGTCCCGTGCAAGTGACCTGCCGAGAGGAGGTAATCAAGTAGGCCTAATTATTTAAAGTTCTCAAATTAGCTCCTAAATTAGCTTCCCCAAGCAATGCTGGAGAAATTTGAAAACTTTGGATAACTTTCTATTAAACTGGACAGGTGAATGTTCACAGTTGTGACCTGGCATAGACTGGAGAGTAGCTCAAACAATAAAAGCAGTAACATTGCAAGTGGCTTGGCACGTCTATAGAGATGGCATTGCTGCTACTGGAACCCAGCCTACATCAAGTTTTGGAGACGGCTGAGTGTGTTAAAGCCAGAGCCACAAACTCAAATTATTTACTGCCTTGAGTGAAGAAAACTGACAGTTGGCGTGCTTTTCTCCATTCACAGAGGAACAGGCTGCCCTTTAGTGTATTAGTGAGCCCTTCACTCATAGCATCAAAGCACAGCTTTCAGCTTGTATGACGTATGTTTATTATAAAGACGTATCACTGGAGTCATTCTGGTTCAAGTGTGGACTAAGTTAGTTTATTATTCATTATCAATAGGCTTAAAACAAGTCTAAGACCTATTTAAACAGTGATACACACTTAAGAGGGAGTGCAATAGCTCCTTTTACACCAATGTGCTGAGGTTGCATATGTGTCGCATAGTAGATTAACACACAACAGTGCCAATATTAGATTGTATAGGATGACCCTGGGTAAGTAATTGTTTTTATATTACAGTTGCATAGTTGACATTTACGATTAGATATGACCTATGACATGAAGAGCTTAGTCAGTTTATTTTCTGGAAATTGACGGCTGAAATGTGGCGCTAATTGTGAGAATGGTCCATGTAATCTCACACTCTCTCGTACATCTCTCCCTCAGCGCTGCTGGCCAGCAGGCTGGAAGTAGATAGAGATTACCTCAGCCAGTTCCTATGTGGGAAGTGTGTATGTGGGGGAAAAAATCCCTAAAATAGCTTTGTCGCATAAGCAAAGAAAAAATATCCCACCATCATATCTGCATAAACATCACCAGTCACTCATCAAAGATGTGTCTTATCTGTGTTCACTTACAGCCTCCAGTGCAGCATCAGGGAGGCTTTGAATGGTAGCTGACTGTTAGCACACAGCACAGAAGCTGTGGTTGGTGTGCACACAGAATTTGCTGGCAAACATGTTTGACAGCACGTTTGACAGCTCCAATTGGCTCAGACTTTTGCGACTGCTGCAAAATCTTTCATCACACTTCCTCAGCCGATCGTTTTTCCAATGAAATCAGCACCATCCAGCTTTCTTCAGGTTCTTCACTGAGTTTTCTCTGTCTGTGGTGTACTGATAACTATTGTTTCTTGTTTGGGTTTCCAGGGGACAACATCGGATGGGCGGACTTATTTGGTCAAACACTACAAGATGCCAATCATGTGGACCAGTACTTCCTGAATGAGTGTTGTAAGTGTGTGTGTGTGTGTGTGTGTGTGTGTGTGTGTGTGTGTGTGTGTGTGTGTGTGTGTGTGTGTGTGTGTGTGTGTGTGTGTGTGTGTGTGTGTGTGTGTGTGTATACTTTGTGTCTATATGCGTGAATGTGTGTATTTACTTTTAGCATGTGTGTATGTTTTCTGTACATTGGCCCAGGGAAATTGTGACGGACATCTTTCATTTAAACAATTGTTTCTATAAAAAATAATCATTAATTGTAGCCTTTATGCTTTAATTTTGTGTCCCACAGGACCACTTTTATCAATTGTAAGCATTTAGTAATAATCCTCCGTAGTTAAAATCCATTAATGCTCTTTTAAAGTGTGCGTGTATGTGTGTGTAGTCTTGCAGGAATATCCAGAGAGTTGTGACTGCATACAGACGGATGTTGAGTGTGTGGAGGTCAACCTGCAGGATGTTCCTCTACTCTCTCTTAATGTTACCTTTCTGTAAGTGTCCTCTAATTGTGTGTGTGTGTGTGTGTGTGTGTGTGTGTGTGTGTGTGTGTGTGTGTGTGTTTTGTTATTTCCTGGACTTGGTGATGTTTCTGTTCTGGGAGATGTAGTAAGCGGCAAAGGCGTTGATAGTCAAAACATGTAATCCTGTTAGACAGCAAGACAGACAATTTTAAAGGTCCTATGACATGCTGCTTTTTGGATGCTTTTATATAGGCCTTAGTGGTCCCCTAATACTGTATCTGAAGTCTCTTTCCCGAAATTCAGCCTTGGTGCAGAATTACAGCCACTAGAGCCAGTCCCACAATGAGCTTTCCTTAGGACGTGCCATTTCTGTGTCAGTAGCTTTAAATGCTATTGAGGAGTAGAGGGGGGGGCAAGGTGGAGGGTGGGGGTGTGGCCTTGACCAACTGCCATGCTTCACTTGTTTTCAAGCCATGATGTCTCTCTCTTTCTCATGGGCGGGCCAAATTCTCTGGGTGGGCAAAGCAGAGAAAGGGGAGGTAACCTTTCTCCTTATGAGAACATAAGGAGGAGATTCCAGACTGGCCCATCTGAGCTTTCATTTTCTCAAAGGCAGAGCAGGATACCCAGAGATTGGTTTACACCTATTGCCATTTCAAGCCACTGGGGGACCATAGGCAGGCTGGGGGAACTCATGTTAATGTTAAAAAACCTCATAAAGTGAAATTTTCATGCCATGGGACCTTTAACACAAATCTGTACAAGTCGAAATCACCAAGATGAAAACTGTAATTGGTAATGAAATAAGTAAATTAATGTTTTTTTACTGACAAATGGGTCTTGCTGAACAGAGGAAAAAAGCACCAAAATCCAAGTACAATGACTGAAATGTTAAGTTTTTTTCTTTGCCCATCGTTGGATTTTGCGTTCTTAGCTGTTTAAGCATTTTCAACCTCATTTAATGAAGCTACCCTGTTTCTCCTGACTGAATATAGACTGGTGGACCTGTATCCCTTCATTTCTCAGCCTTCTGAATCTTTAATGTTTACTCAGTTAGCCTCCTGTTCAGCCTGTACTGCCAGAACTCACAAACAAACTCTCCAGATTTAGTTTACAAAGTTGTAACTGATAGCAACTTGAACAATCCCGAGCTAACATTAGGATGTTTGGGGACTTTGCTGAGACATTTAGTTTTGTGTTTTCTGCGAGATGCATATAAATAATTCTTATGACACTTTTGACCTTTGTATGATATTCCAGTTTGTTTCAAAGTGGCATTTAGATTGTTATCATTCACTTCTGCATATTCTCATTAATATGGCAATTTCCTCTCAAAGTGATACCTCCTTAGTTTAATTTGTCTGGGATTGTTACATGTTGGAAAGCAGGTCATTTCACATACAGTATGTTTTTCTTTGCTTTTATACAGGCGTTTTATACAGCCTCTTATAAAAAAAACTGCAACTTTCCCTATTCTTGTCTCAGCCAGAAAGCAGTGTTCAAGCTCCATTAAGTGAAGGACTTGCCGCTGCTGACAGTATTTCAATTCCACGGTTTTACTTTTAGGCACCGTCTGGCCTGGTTTCGATTTTTACATTGAAATGTGACTAAGTGCTCCTTCAAGTAGGTCAACTGGAAGTGCTGTATGAATACTGTGTGTGTGTGTGTGTGTGTGTGTGTGTGTGTGTGTGTGTTCTTCTGGACTTGTCTGTATTTTAATGCCTTTTACAGTTACAGGCTCGTAACAATCTTGTTAAAGTATAGGTGTTGATATATTTGTATTTATGGGTGTCTGAGTAGTGAAAGCCCATTGTTGGATATAAATATTATTGCTGCTTTCTTTGTTGCCCTTGCTCATTATTTGCTCGAGATTTGTTGCCCTCTATTATCTGATACTATACTATCATCTGTGTTGTGCGAATGAAAGGTGCTTTAGATTGTATTACCAATGTGTTTTATTCTTCATCAAATCCACCATGGCATTTGTGTGTGAGTGTGTGTATAATTCACGCATACGTGTGTTAGGCCTATATTTAGCTGATAATGGTATGACCTGCTATGGTGTAATAGACACAAATAAGTTCAGTCTTATTAGAGATTCAAACAGAGATGGTTTACTTGAATTCAAATTTTTTTTTGGGCAACACCTTTGTTCCGTGGGTGTGGGTGTGGGTGTGTGTTTATGCTCTGCCATTTCTATGTTCCTGTACTTGTATTAACCTTTTCAGTGACTTTCATGTGACGCCAGGAACTTTATAAAAGCTATTTCTGAATAAAATAGCAGTAGTTAAGGTTTTAATGTGACTTTTAATAGTGCATAATGCTTTCGACCTTTAATCCTCTCTCTCTCTCTCTCTCTCTCTCTCTCTCTCCCTCCCTCCCCGATGTATGGATTCTGTTACAGGTCACTGAGGAGCAACAAGATCCGAGTGTTGTCTGATTTAGTTTTCTCAAAATACTCTTTTCTAGAGAGACTGTGAGTATTTCAACATCTTCACAATGCACACTTTTGGTTGGTTTACTTCTACATTTAGTGTGTGTAACTGTCTACTCCAGAATCTAAGGAGATTTCATGGCTCACAACAGTAAAGAAAACATTCATGAATGAACAAAAGGCAGAATTATTTAGCAAATTCTGAAATAGAAAGGCTGGTACACATCACATGGAATGATTTCAATCCCTTTTCAATCAATTACTCTGTCTCTTAACTCACTGTAGTTCTGATGGCAGGCAGATCTGACTAGTTGACAGTATGAATGCTTTGTGCAAGATGTGATTTCATTGCGACACAGTAAATGCCAAGATTTGTGTTTTTTATATAATGTGATGCAGTCTGTCATGCTCTTAACTGACAATGAGGCATCCAGAGACACAGTGTCAAGTAATTTGGCATCTCCAAGTTTTAATTCACTGGTTGTGCACTACTCAAATAATAATTTAAAGAGTATACTCTATAATTGTACATTGTGATTGTGATGACAATTGTGTGAGGGCCACATAATCTCTTTGCTAAAGCAGTTTTTATTAATACCTATGAATAATCTCTGGTGCCATTCTTACTTTTCATCATGACAAATACTCAAAACTGGCAAACTGCAAAAATTGCATAAAGACATTTAACATATATTTAATTACCAGAACATGCTAAAGCCTAAATGACCCCTTTGCTTTCATATCTGACATAAAGTGAAAGACATTTGACTTTTTTTTTTAATTGTCAAGCTCTCAGTATATTAACCATGATTAGATTTGAATTTCCCATTTTAATTTTTCTTTCGGTTGGCTTTTGAACGACACTGGAGTAATGTTTAGCACAAGGCAAACACATAATATTGCTTCAGTCCAGTAGCTCTATTTTCAAGGGATTTGTCCCCTTGTGCTGCATTCATTAGGGCAATTTTGTTTATTCGGTACCACACTGTGAAATGATGTAGATGAGATGATATAGTTTTTATCAAGCGGGTCTGTCTGCAGAATCTAGTTGGTAGGTAACACACACACATTCACAAGCATATAGTTCATGGAAAGTTACATATTTCTTTACTTTAATGACTGATCAAAGGTCAGTTATTGCTGGCTTGTTATTAGTGTGTTTTAAGGGTCATCATTTAAGTAACTTATGTGGAGAATATGCTGATGAGAGTATTATCCTGTCATACTGAAGTGTGAAAAGGGAAAGAAATGATTGTGTAGTGGATGATAATGATGATAGTACTCTAACAACTGGGTATTAACCACTTTGACATTCTACGTAAATGGCGTTTACATGCATGAGAGATCAATAGTTATGATAGAATAGAATAAGTAATAAATAGAGTGGGGGTTGTTTTTTTTCTCTGTTCCCAGATTTCTGCAAAACAACAGCCTCCAGTTCATATCCAAACGTGCTTTCAGCGGCCTGCACAATTTAAAGAGGTTGTAAGTACCCTGCTCACTTCATTAATGACGTTAATCTCTCCTGAAACAACTACATGGTCTTTGTTTTCCTTCCAATTCCCTTAATGACCTTCACATGTATCTCTGATGTGCTTATCTTATTAAATCTCTTTATGAAGTAGTAGTTTTCTTTTTTTTTCTTTTTTTTTTTTTTTTACAATAGATGGGATTTAAGGAGATTCTCAGAGCAATTTAAAAGTAAAAACATGTATAAAACCCTGAACTCTAGCTAGAATAGTTTTCAATTACTGTATGTTTAAATTATTTTAATTCATAGGGTGACCATCTTCCACTGAGCAGGTCTGGGTTATTTTGTATACGTAGCAAAAAAAATCTGAATACTGTTGCAAAAGGATTTGTTATTTTTTTTACTCCGAACTGACTCCTGTGACACTGTGCACATTTGAGATATTTAATTATTACCCTGTAAGTTGCAGGCTGTATTATAAAGTGTTACCAAAAATGCAACAAATCCTCAAATTTGAGGATCTTTTTTTTTTTTTTTTTTTTTTACATTCTTGAAATATATGATATTTGAAAGTCAGAGACACTTCATTCGAAGACCATCCCCTCTTTATTTGCTTCTCACTCTCTCAGGTTTCTAAGTGAGAACTTGATATCCTCCCTTAGTCTTGGTGTGTTCGGAGATCTCCATCAGTTAGAGTGGCTGTGAGTAACACACACACACACACACACACACACACAACCATGAGGAAGTTATTATGTTGTGTACTCCGCTGTGGTTTTATATTAATGTAGATGGAAGAACACTGTGTGACTTTTGAAATATACAAGAGCACATTCAAAGACACACATTGTATTTCTGGCAGGCATTATATGTCTCTGTCATGCTCTTTTCTGTGTAGCCTGGGATGTGAATGCCCGTTTTACCCATACATGGGTATCCTTGTAGGCATCTGGAATTTCCTTTCAGATTTTGATTTGTGGTTTAGGGTCCCTCTTGAAAACAAATCCCCTTGAAGTTCATAAAAGCATGTGGGTTGCAGTAGGATTGAGAGCTGGGAGAATTATTTTATTTCTACCCATAACGTGTCAAATATGTTGCACAGCTCTGTTTCTTGGGTCTTATTTTCCTTGTAAAATCGAATTTGAGTGTACCACGAAAGATGAGAATTGAAATTGAATTTGTGTTAATCTAATGAGGCCAAAAGCTTAAGGAAGTGGTATGTGTGCATAGTGTTGTGACAATGCTTCACTTCACCTCTGGTATATTTCACTAGTACTACAGACAACTGAGATTACTTGTAATACTTTTTTAGGAAGTACAGTAGTTATTGGCTTTCTTGCCGGGTGTTATATTGATACCACTTTCATGTCTATATGCTAAATATTAATCTAGAGCCAGTATTACACTAATAAGATATAATGTGTTCATTAGTCAAATTTAGATTTGTTTTAACCTTTGGACAGAGCCAGGCTAGCTATGTTTACACTTTTTATGCTAAGCTAATCACCTGCTGGCTGTCGCTTCATATTAAGCGTCTAGGTGGTATTGATCTTCTTGTCTAATTCTTGGTAAGAAAGCAACTACGCATATTTCCCAAAATGTTGAACTATCATAACAACTTTAATAACAATAAATAACAATGCTTCTTTGTGCCAGGATGTTGGATCATAACCCACTAAGCAGCTTGTCCAAGGACACTTTCATCGGGCTCCAGTCTCTCATATACCTGTGAGTTGCATTGTTTTTTGTTAAAAAATCTTCTGTTTTGGGGTGCCCTGGTAGCTCACCTGGTTGAGCGTGCGCCCCACGTACAAAGGCTCAGTCCTTACCACAGGGTTCGATTCCTTCCCCTTTCCCGTCATCAGCTGTCCTGTCAAATAAAGGCCTAAAATGCCCCAAAGAAATTATCTTTAAAAAAAAGAAAATCTTCTGTTTTAGTGTTGACTGATTTCTAACCTCAAACTAATTTCAACTATGTCTGTGTTCTCTGAGATGAGAATATATTTCATTTGTGCATAGACAGTATATGTATTTAAAAAAATCGATATATATTTTGAAGAATGCCTACTCTCGCTCACCTGAAAGTACTCTGTATACTGTAGGAAAATTAACATTTTGGTCAAACCACAAAGATGCATGTCAATTAGTTTTAAGATACACAAAGTGAATATATTGTATGGAAATTTTGAAATGTACTCCTTATTCATGTGTATCACACTGTGTTTGAGTTTTAAGGTATGAAACATGCTGGAACCTCTTCTCAGTTTTCTTTAATCAATTTTCCGCCAGATGAGATCATGCTTGCCAAATGTCTGTTTAGTTGTACTCATAGACTGTATAATATTAGTGGACAGAGCATGTGTGACGTCACCGATTGGTTTGTGGAGATCTGCTATGAGTCGTTGAGTTTGCCGTTACGGGCGTAGCCATCCTGGTTGCGGATGTGACGATTTTAGACGAGAGGGAGGAGTGAGGGAGGAGCCCTTACACTCTATGTTACGTTACACACTGGAAATCACATCATAGCCACGCATTAACACCCCCTGCTTTATCGCCGATTTTAAAATCAACGACACCATAATTCAAAAAATGAACATCATTCTGTGTTGCAGAAGACTTAAAACTAGCGATTGAGACCATAAACTCATTATGAAAATGTTTACTGAGGTAATAAATCAAGTGAGAAGTGGGTCACTTTCTCATAGACTTCTACAGAAACCGACCTCCTTTTGCAACCGCATGTGTCGCCCCCAGCTGGAATTCAGATAGAATGCAGGTTTAAGGCACTTCCGCATTTGCAGCACTTCGCCGAACCGGATGCTTTGTCCATTAATATTATACAGTCTATGGTTGTACTCAGTTAATAAATTGTATTGTTCATTTTCACAACTCATTTCATGCTCAGTAATTTCTTTGTGATGAGGGTGGTCAAGTTCTGAGGGAGTCTTACAATGACTGTCAAAATGTTAGTCTTTCTTTCAGAAGCCAGTAAATAAAGTAATGTCAAATGTATTTATAAAGCACATTTAAAAACAACAGGTCATGATTTTTTGTGCTTTACAGAAAAACTCAAAAGAAGTGACCATATGTCTCTCTTTCGGTTTCATCTGTGAAGTCCCTTGTCCCTGGTCTCTGCTTCTTCTCTCCTTACATCTGTCCTGTCAAAGTTTGTTTTTAATCTCCATTTAGTTAAAAGACAGAATGAGAGGTTTTACTCTGTTAGCTACAAATCATATACTACTTGCATTTATTGGCAACCATTTTTCAAAGCAAAGGCTTTTAAAATGATTTCCTACCATCCAGGCGAAACAATTCTGTTCATTTCAGTATTTGCAGAGACTTGAAAAATGTCTTGTAAACTACCTGGGAAAGGGTAACCCATAGTGAACAATGTATTAGTTTAATCCATTATTGTTTGATAATGCAGTTGTGAGCACACATCATTTTTTTTTAAATAATTCTTTGGGCATTTTAGGCCTTTATTTTGACAGGACAGCTGTAGACATGAAAGGGGAGAGAGAGGGGGAATGACATGCAGCACAGGGCCGCAGGTCGGAGTCAAACCAGTGGCCGCTGCATCGAGGAGTCAACCTCTATATAAGGGCGCACGCTCTACCAACTGAGCTACATGGGCGCCCGTGAGCACACATAATTTCAAAAACCTTTCATTGTTAGCGCGCTCTAGAGCGCGACATCAAAGGTTTAGAGTCAGACACCAAAAGGCTCATTCAATTAATGATCAACCACACAAAAACAAACCTGGACTTTGCAAAAAAAATGGCAATGCACGTTTGGTCAGTATTTACTTATTTGCAATAAAAACTTTGCTGATCAGCTGCCAACTTTGAAGTCACAGATGTATCAAAGCAGTCCCTGCTCGGAAACTGCTTATCATGCCAAGATTACATTGTGACTTTGTCATGAAATGAAGTTGTAATGTAATTAAACTGTAAAACTGTGATGGATCACTTAATCTTAAGCACATTTTAAGTATCTCAAATTTGAAATCAAGGGAACCCACTGGAAGGAAGAAAATCAAAAGCACAGTAAAAGTTTTGGAAATTGCAGTTAGTCATTCAACTACAGTAGGATATACGGGGTTTTTTTCTTAGATACTGGATGCTGTAGGTACTTAAGTCAATAAATGTTGCTATTGTAATCACACTATTCGACATTCCTTTGCCGAACATGGTTTAATGACATTCATTTATTTATATTTGCAGCGTTCGTGTTTGAAGTTTATAGAATTGCACGATGGTCATGCGGTGAGATCAGCCATTTGTGAATGACTGACATTTAATTTCCTGTTGTTCCTCATTAGTCACTGCGTTTCCGTAGCAGTCTCTTTCTGATTTTGGTCATTTATCCTCATCAGTTGTTCTTTCTTTTTCAAAATATGCCACAGAAGTTTTGTTTCCAAATATACAAGCTGTTGCAACAGTGCATCACCTCGGCTCAGGAAGTTTAATGTCTGCTTTGCATGTTTTCCTTCTCCGTCAGATCCATGGTGGGCACCTCGCTGCAGCAGCTTCCACACCCAAGCTTCTGTCAACACATGCCTGCCTTGGACTGGCTGTGAGTCTGCTCTGACAGTGTACTTGTGTGTGTGCAGGTGTGTAGTGCATGTGTGTGGTTCAGTAGATATCTGTGCTCAGACAGACGGATGTGTGTGTTTGTGCTTGTGTGCATACGTAAGGTAAAAACAAATGGTAGACACAGGTGAGAGGTTACCTTTTTTTTTTTTTGCTTGCAGGGATCTTGAGGGAAACCAGATTGAAACTCTCAACTACTCAATCTTGAAGACCTGCAGCAAGCTTGAAGTTCTGTGAGTACTCCACTTTAAAATGTAATAAAAGTCCAAGATGCTTGAAACACAATCAGTTTAAGGGATTTACAAGAGTAATAGGCCATGTTTCCATCCCATTTAGGTAGCTTTGAAAGTTTCCCAAGTTTCTCTAAGTAAATAGAATTTGATCAAGTAAGTTGTGTGCTTAGCCTGGGAAGCTTGGGGTTGTATCTCTGGAGTCCTAACAACTCAGGGGTGCACATCCACAATCTGGTTTTGATGTTCCTGTTTCATATTTACCACGAAGACAAAAATAGCACATTATGGACTTTTCTTACTTTTTATCAACTCTACTTTGCTGCATAATTGCTTACAGCCTCCAGAATCCTGGGAAGAGGTCTAGTCTGCCAGATTATCTGAAAACGCCTATGTGGCATCACATCAGAGCCTTTAAAGTCACAGTTGGATCTTCATACTGAATTGCGTTCTAACATGGGCTTGAAAAGAAGGCACTGACCTTACACAGCAGCCGGAGAAGGGTTGCATGGTTTGGTGTACTGGCAGCAGCCTTTCGCACCACAGCTGCAGAGTTGCTGCAAAGTTTGCTACGAATAAATGTCGGCTGGCTGTGAGTCTGCTTTGACATTTTCAAGTCCCTCAAATGACAAAGCAACCACATTTTCAAACAATGCCTCAACACGACTGTACAAGCTTGTCACAATGAACATCATAGGAAAAGTCAGAATCTTAAAACTACACCTACATTAAAGTCAACCCTCAGACAGAGTTAAAGGCATCCAGACTAGACCTGAGGCTGTCGATAGTGCTACAATGAACAAAGAATTTGGCATCATTGAACTGACATCATGCAAAGACATCCAGCACTTAATGTCAAACTCTTAATGTCGACACGACAAGGTAGAGGACGCACTCTCACTAGGTTTTATCTAAACTGTCAAACATAAATAAATAAGCTTCGATGTCCAAGCTTTGTTACAGCATCAATGACTTTTAAATCTTTGTGAAGATCTGTTTAATTTCTCTTGGGGAAAAAATCACAGTTTGAGTCTTGGAGGAAGGATCTTAATCTGCTTTTAGTTTTTTTGCCCTCCACTGCTGTTTTCATTTTCATGAATGTACGAGCTGTGTGAGTTCCCGCCAGATTGAGCCTCTCTGTTTATGTCTTATCATGTTTCACCATGTTCAAACTTAAGAAGAATTTGTGATCATAATAGAATAGACAGAAAGTCAGCACTTTGCCTCAGAATGAGTATACAATTTGCAGCGTGTCAAACCAGCTTCATTTTTCTGTGTTGAGGTGTCATGTTGAATCTTGTCAGTCTCGTCAATTTGACCCTGGGCTGTGAAGTAAAAGAGCAGTGCTTGTTTGTCCCTTATTGGCACTGTTTAGATGGCCTTGAGCTAGGCATTTATCTGCCATATGCTCCAGTGTTGCTCTGGGCAGCATCTGGCTGTGAATTATTTGTATGCGCTAGCAAAGGATAAAAACCCTTTTTCCAGGGTTGTCTAAGTGAGCATTGAGTTGTGTTAACAGGAGGAGCATTGTGGGAATTGGTAGCCATATGTTCAGTTACTGCAACAGAGATATTGCATCTAGTCACTGCAAGGATCCACCACAGGGGATTGAAACACCACTTTCCACACAGTTTCTGACAGCAGCTCTGTCCTGTTCAGATTGCTGATGGACAACAAGATCAGAAGAGTTCCCGAAAACACCTTCCAGTCTCTGTGGAAACTAGCTGAACTGTGAGTACCATTCTGTTTGTATCTTTATCATTCTCTTCACATGAAATAATTCCATTTGTATCAGCTGACATTAAATAGAGGTGGTTGGTCTGATCAATCACTGGGTTTCAGTAGATGTGGAGTCTGTATGAGAATTTGAGAAAAAGTGTCTTATTGCTAAGATAACGGATTCTCTTTCTCAAATTTAATTATTTTACTCACCCACCCGCAGATCTTTATCAGCTTTGCACATTTCTTTTGAAGCTATAGTGTGTAGTTTCTGTCGCCCCCATGAGGAATTCTATGTAATGACAATAAAACTGTCGGCGCGTCCACATGATACAGCCTTCTGTGATCTTGCACCGCCCCCCCACACACACACACACACACACACACACACACGCAGTTGCTAGTAGCCAAGCAGGACATGGAGGATTAGAAAAACATGATGGACTCTTCAGAAGAGGTAATTATTATAGTATAAAGTTGTGGATTCTGAGCCCGTAAGTGATTTACAGATGGACAATTAAGGATTAATTTAATAATCAAATTAAATTAATAATCAAGACGTGAGATAACATCACAGCATTGCATAAAATTTGAACACAATACATGGTTTACCATAAAACAAATTTGAAATGAAAATAAAATGATAAACAAGAAAAAAATCTGTAAGAATTAACATAAAAGTCACAAAAAAACCTGTGTTTAAGTGTCTTATAATGAAACCAATGGATGGAGATTTAATTAAAGCAGTGGCAGAAAACCTACTGTGTTTTGCTGAGATTTATTTTGGTAAATTACATTTTGATTATTCCCTGCAAAGCAAAATTTTGGAAAGAAATGCTCAAATGACTTTAATTGGTTAGTATTCATTCATTTGATCCTCTGCTAGTTATTAAAAGAAATGTTAGGAAAGAAAATAACTTTAGTTAATTTCCTGTAAACATGAAATATTTGTGCTTTGTTCTATGCTATCCACTATCCATGTTTGGTAATGAATGAGTGAACTATGAATGTAAGTGAATCTGCATGTTTCTCATTTTTCTTTTGTCTTTATAATTACCATTTCCTTTAATTGTCTCTCTCTTTTATTGTGTTAAGGAATCTGTCCAGCAACAGGATCAGAGAGTTGCCAAAAAACACCTTTAAGAGCCTCTCCAAGTCCCTTCTTAAACTGTGAGTAATTGATAGTCTGGCTGCGAGTAAAGAGGATTATAGAAGGGGATTATGGTATATTAGGTGTACTAACACTTTTGGGATCTCCAGATTTAAGGTTGAATTCAGAGAACATGCCTTTATCTTACTGTTAATGCCTCCCAAAGGAAAGAAACTCAGACAATGAAAGCATCTGAAGAGTTCTAATTAGCCAGATTAACTGAATACACAGTGTCCGTGTTCAGAGCCTTTTAAAGGGAGTATTATGCAGAACAAAACATTTTTTGGTCTTGTGGTTGACCTTGCTGTCAGATGTTTTTGTAGTGTTGTAAAAGCAAAACATTTGAGAATTGGCCCTGGAAAAACATACATTTGAATTTCAATAGACTTTTTTTGCTTCAGACATTGTCGAGCTCAAGTGTAACTGAATACCTGATGATGATGATGATGATGATGATGATGATGGCTGTGCTCCATCAGTTTCCTGTAGACTTTACAGTGAGCCAGCATTCACAATACCAGAGGTGCATCTCACTTCCCTTAAATTGCATCCCTGGTTCCTCCACTTGCTTCCTTTCCTCGCATCTTAGTCAATCCCATTGAGGAAGAACGGGAGAGACACGAGGAAATCATGGGAGGAGAGAGGAAACAAGGCAAAGTGTTAAAAACTGGATGAGACGGCCTTTCCTCTAAAGCGTCACGTCACTACGTCAGCTGTAGGGGCAGAGTTAGCAATGGCTTTCAGTTGCAAGGCTTCCGGGAAGGCTGCTTTCGTTTATCCTTACTCATAGCTCCTCGGAGATCCCTCCTCAATTCTCGCTCCTTTGGGCAGGAATTAGAGCTTTGAGACGGCCTTTATGAAGGAGGGCCAGAACAACTTCCGGTTCAACCAAGGAGCGAGGAGCTATCAAATAAGGGAAGTAAGATGCATATCAGGTCTCAGGAAATTGCAAACCTGCAGCCATTAATAATATTATTACATACCAATGTCCCAGAAACATCGCCAGGCTATGCAGCAATTTTGGCATACTACCCACAATCCAAATTGCAGGTCATGTGAGATACATTTTTAAATACACCACCATTACAATAGAAACAGCTGCAATACAATGAAGAAAATGAACAGAGCACCACACTCACTGACGAATTACTCTTTGTATTATCAGAGTTTACATCACAGCTACTAGACAGAATACAAATTATAAATGGCTGTATTAGTATATTTGTGCCATTCATGTGTGCAGTGAGCCGTCCAGCTCAGCCAGAAAAGGACTCTAATGCACATGTAGACCAAAAAAAGTCAGAAGCATATGGAACTTCTTTGGCATATATGCAAGGTGAGCCACTTTTACTGGAATAAATAGAAGCTGTCTTGGAACATGGTGTCTGTTCCTCTTAATACATTACATCCATGTTACTTACACTTGTGCTTTTACTGCTATGACAAAAAAATCGAAATCTGTCCACAAGAGCTGCGGCTTCACCTAATCAGTATGCTCACCTAAAATGACCATTTTGTATGCACACTCATACCTTTGACCTATTAAAATATCCCTGCAAAGATCGCTCATTAACATTTCTGTGTGTTCAGTAAAAAGATGTGGCTTGTGAACAGTTGTTTCTGTGGAAGGATGGGGCAGGACCAATGATCCTGTCAGAGTATTGACACTGAAATAATGCTAGTATAGAGTTAATGAGCTTTAAACTGTTTTAGTTAGTAGTGAACCTGAACAGTGCTCGAATTATCTTTTTGTCTTTAAGGGGGTCTCTCTATCTCATAAAAAAAAGTTGGCCACCCTGCACATAGCCTAACAAGGCTATACAATTAAATAGTCTAGGCGCGAGTGGCGCTTTTGCGCAGTATATGCGCACGGTAGGTAGTGTCATTCTCAATTTCACAATGAAATAAAACGTATCAAACTATCAACTATCAAATCGATCGTAGCCTATGTGGTTTGCTCATATAGCCTAGTGGTGTGGTGGTGAAGTGCAGTCATGCTGCGTTCATGGGCGTAGGGTAGGCTCAGGTCTACGTCCCGTAGTAGCCTATATTTTATATTTTAATTTAACGTCTTTAATGGTAAGATACTGCACAGGGATGGATAATGAGCATTGTTTAAGATTAAATTACAATGCACATATGGCAGACACCTTCAGATGTGAGAGACCCCCTCAGATTTTTGACTTTGTTGCTTTCATGGGAGCCATTCCTCACTCTATGGGAGCTCGGCTCCCTCTGGCTCCCACGTAATTCGAGCACTGAACCTGAAGCAGTAGGAAACCTTCTGTGATATGAATGTCAGAAATGTGTTTAATAGACAGAGTAGTTAGACTAGTTTGCGATAAAAACTTTAAATTGAGTTTGAAATCAGTTTCACACAGTCTTTTATGCAGTTTCAGTCATTATGTGTCTGTGGGCTAAAGAGTAATTGAGTTATAAACTGTGCTACTGTCTGTTTCAGCCTGCTTTTAACATTTCACAAGATAACGATATCAATCTGTCAAACTCACCAAAGGACAATTTATTTTAGCATTGCTTCAATTGAACACATCCTTTAATGTGGTGTGGGATCTACAGTACAGAAAATAGATTATATATTAATTAAAAGGTTCAAATCAGTCATCTCATGTTACTTGATACACTTGACAGTGGTTGATGTTTCCTCAACACATTAACCAAGCTGGATACAAAATCCAGTGGTACTGTTAAAATACCCACACAGTGCACACATGCAGTAAAATTCACATCAGAATATATCCAAGCGATGATGGTGACATCTACACACACACACACACACACACACACACTGTAATTTTAGTGTAAAAGTACATTTTACTGTAATTCAGCCAGACATTACATTTCACCCAGGCAGGCTTTATTGAGTTTGTCATCATCTGTTCCCTGTTGCAGAAATATCTCCCACAATCCCCTCCTCCGCATTCACCCCAGCCACTTCCACCACCTGACACATCTTCAGTCTCTGTGAGTACACTTAAACACGCAAACTAACTTCTTGTTGAAGCCAGTTCGATGGTGAAATATGTTCTGTTCTCTATAGGGCGCTGGAGGGGATAGAGATCCCAGACATTCAGACTAAGATATTTCTGCCTATGAATAACCTCTCCCACATGTACGTACAATCCTACACAAGTATCACAATCCTTACATAGGTCTGTCATCACTGAATAACCCAACATGATGTCTCCCCTCCATGTTTCATTGTTTGTCTAACTGTCTTTCTCCCTCGTTTCTTCTGCTGTCGCATTCTATTTGTGTGTGCTCCTTTTTTCTGCCAGCTACTTTAAGAAGTTCCAGTATTGCTCCTATGCACCCCATGTCAGGTCCTGTAAGCCCAACACAGATGGCATCTCTTCCTTTGAGGACCTGCTGGCTAACGTAGTGCTGCGGGTGTCTGTCTGGGTCATGGCCTTCATTACTTGCTTCGGTAACCTCTTTGTTATCGGCATGAGGTCACTGATACGAGCAGAGAACAACCTGCATGCTGCCTGCATCAAAGTCCTCTGCTGTAAGTAACCACACCACTGTACTCTCAGGTATACTATGTGCAAATACAGAACAGAAGAGTTGTTCATGGTGCTGTTCGCTTGTTGTGGGTGAACCTGGGTCCCCCCTGTTAAAAATTAACAAATTGCCTTCAGGAAATAATACTTGAATACTTAAATAAATGTAGCAACCGCCGAGTCAAGTAGCCTGAGTCCAGACCTCTGAGTCACTGCTCACATCTCTCAGCTGATGATGAAGTGAAAGTAAAATCACAGTTCATCTGTTGTATCAGGCCTTGAGGTATATACATAGATAAAATAAGGGAAGACTGTTCAAGAGTTAGGTAAACTCTAGCCTTCAAAAGCTAACAGAGTAGCAGGGATCTAATGGAGTTTGTATGGCAATAACAGTGCTGTTGTCCAGACTGGTGCAAGATCAACCACGTTTTTAACATATAATTAACGTAATTTAACGTAATTAAAAACATATTGAAATCAGTTCTGAAATGAGACACCAGGTGGAGACTGCACCATTTGGAGCCTTTACGCTCCACATTTGTTATCCAAGCAACCGCAATCTAACCCGCTAATGTGGGTTAGATGTTTTATATATATTTTGATTATTATTTTTTTTTAAGTTGGAGTAGCACCTTATTGAGGGAGTGTAACGCCAAAACATAAATCTTAGAGTAAATGCAAATTGCAAAATCTTTAAGTTTGCTAGTTTTATTCCTTGTATGAAAGTCAATTACAAGGACCCTAAGTGAGATACATTTCCCTTTCTTTTTTAATATCTTGATAAGATTCCAAATAAAACATACTTACAAATTCAGTCATATTCCAACAAATAATTACACAAAGCAAGGAGGGGTTGCTTCATAAATCAAAGGCAAGCACTTCAATAGACATTTTTAACGCTGATGGGATTACCTCTCTCCCCCGTTGTGCACCATTTGTTTCCATCTCCTTTGTCTCAGTGTTGTATTCTCAGTCAGTTTTACTTGTATAACCATGTCACTCCTCTTTTTGCATTTTGTTCATCATCAGGCTTCACTCCCTTGTCTCTGCTCTCACCTTTATTACAGTATAGATCTTTTCAAAAAACACTGTAGCTTGAGCCATTAAATGACTCACCAATAACTCACTTAGTCTCTCACCCACCAACACACCTGCACACAGCGACAACCAGACATACGTGTATCCCATGCATGTGATTACTCTTGGCTGCTTTTGAGTGTAGAAATAATGTTCTGTGGTATTTTAATGAAAAATGTTGTGTCTGCCAGCAGCTGACAGATGGACTGAGAACTAACCCACACGGAGCACCACTCTCTGTAAATGGACTCATGTTTGTCACGATATGTCTGATCGTTCAGGTGCAGACTGCCTCATGGGTGTGTACCTGTTTTTCGTTGGAGTGTTTGATGTGAAATTCCGCGGGCAGTACAATCGTAACGCCCTGCTCTGGATGGAGAGCGTGGAGTGTCGCACTATTGGATTCCTGGCCATGCTTTCCTCAGAGGTAACGTAATCCAACACATTCTCACTTCCAACTTGGTTTAGTTAGCTATTTAGCTTTCTGCCAGGCATCTTTCTGCCAGAAAAGCCTTACGAAGTAAGGCGACGTGGTCTAAAGAGCGACAAAGTACAAAGTACAGAGGTGGTCACGGTTGATGAATTAAGTAAGGGTTAAGCAAAAGACTTTACCCCAGGAGGGGTTTGAGTCCTGTGAGAAATGAAAAGTCAGTGTTGACTTACTATTTTTATACTTAGTTGACTTACTATTTTCAGTTTCCAGTCACAGTTTGGTTAGGTTTAGGCAACTAAACTACTTGGTGAGGTTTAGGAAAAGATTGTGGTTTGGGTTTAAATAGATCCTTTCACAATGTTAACTGCGTGTTAGAGAGACGAAAGCTCACTTCTCCCATGTTCCCTCCGTACGCAGACTTTGGCACTCTTTATACCACGTCCTCTCACAGGGTCGCGGTCGAGCAGATGCAGATGCTCTGAAAATCCAACTTTTCTCTTCAGATTGTAGCAATGTGACAACTAGGGCTGGGCAATATGGATAAAATCAAATACCTCGATATTTTTGAGCAAATACCTCAATATCGATACCACAACGATATTGTAGTGTTGACTATTGGTGCTTTAACAAAATATTTACACAATGAGATTTTTGATAAATAATCGTCAGTAATGTGGATATAATGACTAACTAGGTAAAGGCAAATAATAGAACAGTTACAACAGTCTGGTAAGTTCAGAAAATGACATCACTTTAAAACCAGGAAAAGACAACACTTGCCATATTACGATATTACGATATCCAAAACCTAAGACGAAATCTAGTCTCATATCACGATATCGATATAATATTGATATATTGCCCAGCTCTAGTGACAACAAAAGCAAACATAGATGTAAAAAGTGCACGGTTTAAAATATAAAAAAAACAGTATTACTAATGTTTTATGTGAAAGGACTTCAAGGCATTTTGGTGAAACTCGACTTTTGTGAGAAAACTCCAAAGGGCACATTTTAATGTGGATTCATCACGTGTGGCCAACACCTAATCAGATCGATGCATCCTTAACTGACCTCTGATGTCATGTGCATATTTCTGAAGATATCTGTGTACAAACAACAGTGGACTACTTTATTGATAAATTAAGTATTCTACTGAGCAGTGATTAATGAACCGTACCAATGGTCAATTTTATATTGACTATAAATCATGTATACTTTAAATTACTGACAAACATGAAGGTTGCGTTAAGGTAATCTCGTCTCAATTGGCTCTAGTAAATCTAGTCTCAATTGGCCTTAACAAAAACACTTGAATGCACCAACAAGGAGTTTTTAAATATGTCCTGGCTTGACAGCATTGGCACACATTTCAAATCTGTGACAAAAAAAAAAACAAGCAAATGTTACTAGATAATTTATCTGAAGCACATTTCAAGCCTCTGCATTCTTCTATCATTAGTTTAAGCTAAACCCAATGTCTACCTGGAAGGAAGGAAATAAAAAAAAGTTTATGGTATGCTTTGGAACAGTTGGCAGAATTGTTATTGTAAGTAGTTAAAACATGTTCCTTTAAGATTCATTGTGAGTGTTTTCCCTCAGGTGTCTGTTCTCCTCCTGACCTACCTGACTCTGGAAAAGTTTCTAGTTATTGTCTTCCCCTTCAGCAATCTGCGCCCAGGCAAACTTCAAACTGTGGTGAGCTACTTTATATTACTAATACAGAAACGTGGGGAAAATAAGTGGGTGCTAAAGATCTTATTTTCCCACTAATTGAATTGGATCCTTTTTGTGCTGTTTTAAAAGGCAGTTTATTGCTCACTTCAGTTGTTTGGTGTGTAAACGTCATTATGTCGATTTGCTGTCTTGTAGTAGTTTTTCTTCGAAAAGATTGAGCTATTATTGTGAGCTATTAAGTGTTCTGCTGAGCACTCAGCCAGTGCACTTTAGTGTGAAGCACTTTGTGGCCTTTGCTGTAGCTACGTTTAGAAATAAACAAATGATATACTGCTGATCCTAGTTACAGCAAGGTAAAGGCAGAAAATCTGTTTAATGTGTGGAGGTGCAGCATGTTAGCCTTGGGTCACGGAGAGCCAGCTTTATATGTAGATGACTGCACCTCGTGTGCGTGTGTGTGTGTGTGTGTACCTAATTATTTATCAAGATTAAAGAAGATTCTTCAAAAATTCAAAACACCTGTTATTATTTATGCTTTTACCCTTCAGGAAGGAAATAAAACTGAGTACTTTTTGGTTCACTTTAGTTAAGCTCAACTTTTTCAAATGCTGTGTTGAAAAACGTAATGACCACATAAAGATTACAAATTAGGAATATAATATTTTAACACAGGTAATAAGCATTAAACAGCTGTTATTTATGCGTCACAATCACTGCCTCATTTACAGCTGTGTGGCTGTCATATCATATATCATATAACACTTCACACTATTACTCTGCTGATATACTTGTGCCAAACCTTTTGCTGCCACAACTTCCTCCACCACCTCAACCTCCTTTTTATGTGCTATATTTTGTTATTGTTGATTTAACTCAAATCTGATGTTCTTGTTTGGAATGGGGGATTGTTTAAGAGCTCCCTCAAAGAGCAGAGCATTTTCAGCCAATTCTGACAGTATAACCATTTGCTAATAATGCTCCTTCGTCCTTGATGTAAGTCTGACTGAAAGCGGGTGCTCTGTGAGAAAGCTCTGCCACATCCTGTTTTCTTTCTCAGATAGTCTAGAAGAAGGTAGTGCCTGAAATGACTTTTTAGTCAACAGGAGACAACTAGACTGAATTAAATGTTTTGGAGCTGTAGTTTATTAAATGACAGTGAAAGTGTGGAAATCCAACGAGTCATCAATTTGCTTAAATCCTTTTTCATTGTGGGCTTTGTAGAGCACTCTGTCAGAAATCCTAACACCATGTTTGTTGTCCCGCTACAAGGTGGCCCTGGCCTCCATCTGGGTACTGGGGTTCATTATTGCTGCTGTGCCCCTAATGAATGAGGACGTGTTTGGAAACTACTACGGACGTAATGGGGTCTGCTTTCCCCTGCACTCTGACAGGCAAGAAAAACCTACAGCCAAAGGATATTCAACAGGGATTTTTCTGGGTAAATTGAAGAAAGACATTTTTTTTCTTCACTTAAGCTCATTTTACACGTTTTGGACTTGAGAGTACCTCCAAATGTAGTGGTTAAATTTAAGAGAAGGATGCTTCTTTCACCAAAGATGAAAAAACACTGGGCTATTACATTGCAAATACCATGGCTCCATCAACAATGCATGATTAGTCTAGGTCTTTATAACTCAATGTTCTCACTAAGGACCAGTGGAAGTCTGGCAACGGTGATGAATGAATTAAGGGGGATATTCTCTCTGAAGGGGTGCCAGCATTTACATCACTAGGCTGTTTTCTGTGTGTGTGTGTGTGTGTGTGTGTGTGTGTGTGTGTGTGTGTGTGTGTGTGTGTGTGTGTGTGTGTGTGTGTGTGTTTGTGTGTTTGTGTGTTTGTGTGTGTGTGTGTGTGTGTGTGTGTGTGTGTGTGTGTGTGTGTGTGTGTGCAAAGTAGGTTTACTCAGGTCAGGACAATTTTGAGGTTCTTCTACTTCACTTCATTATTTCAGTTTCATGCAGTTTTCAGATGTTTGAGTTGTTAGCAATTCACCAAAGAGACATTTCCCCTCTTAAATTTCTTGATGGTTTTTATTTATAATTGTTTGAGGCACAAAAGAGGTACAGTTATCCATTATGTCACAAAATAAGCTAAGATTAGAAAAAAAATCCCCAAAAAAAGTAATACAAATTTGTGAAGCTGAACTTTTGTTTCTTCTCTTTTGGTGAAACAATTATCCCACGACCCCTCAGATTTATCTTGTGACCCTGTGCAGGGGGCTCAACCCTTGTTGGAAACCACTGGACTAAACTATCTAACTGTATAGTAATCAAAACTGACTCGGCCTTGATTGCTACAACATTAAAATGTTGCGCACTCATTGACTCATCAGTATTAACGATGACATCAGTCACAGGGGTCTTTTCCCTGCAGAACTACTAGTAGTTTTATTTAGGCAGGATTTTGAATGCAGGATATTAAGCCTACTTTTAATGATTTTTACATTAATGTATGGGTACTTTTATTTAAGGATCTGAATACTTATTCCCCCACTGCATTTATGTGTGTGTATTCTTTAGGTCTAAACCTGATGGCGTTCCTGGTGATCGCCTTCTCCTACTCCAGCATGTTCTACTCCATCTATAAAACCGGCATCAATGCCACAGACTTGAGGAGCAGACTGCACAGAGACGTGGCTGTGGCCAACAGATTCTTCTTCATAGTGTTCTCTGATGCCCTCTGCTGGATTCCCATATTTTTGGTGAAAGTCCTCTCACTATTGGAGGTGGAAATACCTGGTAAGAAATTAAACTGTGTTTAGGATTATTTACCTTACTTTAACATCTTTATAAATCACTAGATCACCCTGCTACACATCAGTGTTCTACTGTTTGAGCCCTTTATTAATGGAATAGCCAATAGAAAGCGTCCACAGGCACATACTGCTTACAAATGTGGACAACTTTGCTCTTGTTCACTTTTAGGCACCATCTCCAGCTGGGTAGTCATCTTCATCCTTCCCATCAACAGCGCCTTGAACCCCATCCTGTACACCTTGACCACCAGCTTCTTCAGAGAGCAGGTGGAAGTCTTACTCTGTCGTTGGCAAAGAAGACACATCTTGAAAAAAGACCGCAAAAGCCTCACCTCCTCTACAATCTTCATGGACACGTCACGGCCTCCTTGCTACCAGCCACCAGCCTACCTCCAGTCACTTACCGGCGCAGATCCCCGCTACGCCTAAGGGAGGCAGGAACTGCTCCCACATGACAGTAGCACTGTTTTAGTGAGACTGGCTTTCCAGTGGAACAATATTAACAATCACTAAGCTGTCTCGCCAGGCTCTAAGGTGCTCCACATTCTAAAAATGCTTCTAAAAAGCAACTTTACAATTAAACGATGACCCTCCGTACCACTTCAGCTACAGTTGCCCCGATGCTTGCCTGCTTATGTGGCCATACAGTAAAGTGAAGATAGGAATAACGATGGATGAAAGGATAAATACCAGCATGTACTGTACATCTCACTGCCACCCAGAGGACAATCAGAGTGGACTTAAAATGTCTTAAAAATCAAGCAAAAAAAGTGCCTATAGTACTTGTAGGATACATAATGTCCCACATACATTTAGTGCCCCCTTTGGTCAGATTATGGATATGGATGTATAGCAGGAGAGAGAGCTGGGAGACGAGCAGCCAAATATATCTTCTATCTCACAGCCACTTTTCTCTGGAGTGACTTATGGATGAAGCTGATTGAGTCACAGTTGTGACACTCATCAAATGCTGACCTGAGAAACAGGTTCAAGGATAAATGTTTTTTGTCAAAAAGTGGAATTATAATACTGGGATTATACAAATGAAACTGCAAATCAGCATTTATTTGTTTTCATTTAATGTCCACAAAAACTAATCCATTTGAATGTAGAGAAAAAGAAAAAAATCCAAGGCACTCTTCTTCAAAATTACTTAAAAAGCCTTTATTTTACTGGCTGATAGAAAATTTAAAAGACATTGGGAGAAGCAACCCACGCGTAGCAGCACTGACAGCCTTCAGCCAAGAAGGCTCTCAGTGCCACTCCCGCCCCAAAGAGCACCTTCAAGCATTTGATTGAACTTCCTGAGCACCCCTGAAAGACTTTTTTGTCTTTCCAAAAAACTAATCCATGTTTGAAATTCAAATGCAAAAATCCCATTGCAATGCAAAGTCCATTTTACATGCAATTTTATCTTTATCTTCTGTCTTCCTCCCTCTGTATTTCTGCTCTCCATGTTTGCTTTTGTTGTCTTCTTTTCGCTTTCTGGTCATTTCTGTTGCTCCATCAGTTGTTGAGTTTACTGGCCTGATTAGCTTTCCTGAATTATATTTCGCTCTGTAATACCACTTTTCCAGAGCTGCCTCGACACAGAAATGTAGAAACTGCAAAGGAAGGAATGAATTTGCATGTAGTAGGGTTGATGTGTGATCATGTGAAATTGTTATATAAATGCCACAAAGTATATTTAATTTATGAAACAAATCTGAAAATGAAATGTTCAATAGCCCATTAAATGATAATGTTTGACACTTTAATGACATTTTTCAAGGTTTGAAGGAAGGAGATGAGAATATTATTTCGTGGTTAACGTAAAAATGGGCTTTTGTATTTGAATTATGTTAAAAGGTAAAAATGTAATTGTCAATGTGAATTGTATTGAATTACGGTAGGTTAGGATTATAATAAATGTACAAGGCACTTAAAATATGAGAGAAACCAGTCAATGGGAGAAAAACATGAGAAAGAGACTAAACCATCAGTTATGTGTAGCAGTAGCAGCTATCTTCCTGTTCCCCACTGACTGTAAACTGATGCCCATTTCTGCAATATTTTGTAATGTTATTCTGATGTAATGGGTGTAATCTTAATATTTCATTACTTGTTTGTTACGTGCCATTTTGTAAACTCCATCTGCATGTGCAGTATGTGCTCTGACTATTTATGAACCTGAACCAATATGCTGCAGCATCTTGATACCATAAAAATTATACTTTTATTGTACAGACCTCCTGATTGCGTGACTGACCGGGACTGGGTGAAAATGTTTGGTTAAAGCATGCAACGTATACCTTTAAATCACTAATGAAGAAATGTCTAATTCTGATTTGTTGTCATTGCTCTATTAATACCTCTGTATACTGATATATAATATGCCTTTGTTTTTGCT
The DNA here is from genome assembly GCF_008315115.2 of Sander lucioperca. Classification (NCBI taxonomy): domain Eukaryota; kingdom Metazoa; phylum Chordata; class Actinopteri; order Perciformes; family Percidae; genus Sander; species Sander lucioperca. The sequence goes on along the minus strand of NC_050185.1, from coordinate 17,093,790 downwards.
GCTTTTTAACAGTTGCTTTGAGTCAATGACAATCAGCAAACAGATAATAGTGAAAGCGCAACAAGACGAGGAAAGTTATACATGTGTACTAATTTATAATGGACTATCATTTCCTATTATGCTGTGCAGGTGTGCATATGTTTGTTTTTGTTGTATAATATTTGGTACAGGAGACTTGTCTTCTCAGTGTATGTTCTGTATAGCATTGTGTTTGTTGGTGTCAGGTTAGTGATTTGTCTATTAGTTTCCACAAACAGATCTGACAATAAAAATAAATAAATAAAAACAAGAACAAAATTGAAGTACATTTAAACATTTTGCCCTTTTGTGTGAGCAATAAGCTATCAATAAGGCTACCTTGTAACCTAAAAGGAATGCAGCAAAAACGGAACAAGCTGACTTATAAAACACTGACACACACACACACACACACACACACACACACACACACACACACACACTCACACACACAGTTAGATAGAAGTTGTGATGAGTAAGCAATTCTGAAAATTATAAAGCTCTAAAAGTACCTAATAAAGAGCTAAAGCAGTGACCCACCTTCCTGTTTATCTGTTTTGCTGAAAAGCTAAAACATAGAGTTTTCTATTCATATTTCAATCTGAATGGACATCTACTACTTTTGAGGATGGTGATATTTTGGTAGGTTGTCATTTTATTCCAGATAAAACTTATCATTTTGTTATCATTCAACAGTAGCCTACATTTCCCATGAGCTACCAAAACTTAATTAGAGCTGTTAGTTGTTCAACATAAGCAAATCATATGTTTCCATTGTTAAATAGAAATGTATGACTGTATAGTATAGGCCGATTGATTATGACATTGTTTTTTAATCAAGGAACATCAGTAGCATACTTTTAACAAATCGGTTTGATACATTTGAATAATTTGAAATATAGGCTAAAGAATTGATAGAAGTCATATAAAAATAGCATATATTAGTATAAATGCTGCCGTACACACCAAGTAAGAGATTAGTCTTGCGTTGCTAGACCTTACTCCACAGCGCTGCAAAGTAAGGTCTGGCTTCTCCACACATACATTCCAAGATAGGAGAAAAAAAAACGCTCTGTTTGCATTTCTTTAAACCAGGGATCTTCAACAGGAGGTCCGGGACCCCTAGGGGTCCTCAGAGTCATTGCAGGGGGGCTTCCAAATTATTGTTATTGACCGTTTTTAAAAAAAAAATAAAAAGTCTTAACATGATTCCAACATATTATTAGCTAATATAAATCCCCACTGATGATAGGCTTACTGGCCCATAGGTAAGGTAGTCACTAAGGTAGCACAGATACAGTTCATCCCAAAGGATTGACTGTTCCACATTATGATTTATAAAATCATGGCAACAATTATTAGGCTATTTGAATAGCTTAGTATTCTATGCAGAAAAATGTATAAAGGCTTTAGGCTGCCCTAAAAGTTATTGTAGGCCCAGTTTAATATACAACTTTATTTTATACAATATATGTAGTAGGGGGTCCCTGATCCGTCTCTGTTTCAGTTAAGGGGTCCTTGGCTTAAAAAAACGTTGAAGACCCCTGCTTTAAACCAATCACAATCGTCTTGGGCAGCGCTAAGCTCCGAACGCAAGGACGGTGGCTCTGCAAAATGGTCTCAGGAAGAAACTTGTTTTGGTGGAACATTTGCACCTTGCAAAAGAAAACGCCACATACAATATTAACTGAAGTTAAGTATTACACAATACAGTAACATGAGCTATATAAATTAGCTGATACATGGTTAAAAGCAATTTGCTTTTATTAGTGTACCGCTGTGTGCATTTTGTCCATAACAAATCCCTGCCAAAACGTTCCAGTTAGATAGTCAATGCCATAAACGTATTGTTAGTAAATATTTACAATCATTCCCCGAACAAACCAAGCAGGCCTGCCTTATTGCACAATCCAAAACTTGCCTTTTTCAGCATGTAGCTTGCTACTGTAGCTCGGAATGTCTGGCTGTTGTCTCCTGAAGCGAAAGGAGTTAAAGAATGGCAACAAAAAGAAAGCGGAAGGTGAGGGACATCCTGCGGAACATCCGAGGAAATGAATCCAGACTAGTAAAAGATAAACAGTATAAAAAATAATATGTGGAATTCGTTTAAAAAATAAAAGTGCTCACCTTATGAAATGAAGTGTTGATTTGGATGTGTGACTAGTAGCTTATTTAGTAATATTTCAAATAAAAAAAAAAACTTGAACACAAATTCATGCTTAAGAGATAGTGACTATATTTCGTCATTTGTTTGTGCAGCTGCCTTGGCACACTGTAGTCATACCACAAGATGGCTTTTCAATTTTTTTCTACGGACCTTTCATCGCTTGATTTGACCGCACCTGCGGCGCTCAGCATCCTTCCGTGGCAGGTGTCCTGCCCTTGGACGAAGTTGCACCCCTAGTGACATGTTGATAGGCACAGCTGCCAACCAATAGGAAACGTCCCTTGCCTCAGTTTTCAGAACCTCGGCATGTGATTGGTTGCTAAGGGCGGGGCCCTGTCATCCCGAGCAGTAGTGCTGTCAGCCGGGGCGGCACGACTCCCGGAGGAGAGAGACGAGACGGATTGATGAAAACAAGCCACTAAATCACATAAACAAAGAATCCGTGCCAGGAAATGAGCCTGTAGTCGCCAAGGTTGACGCCGAAAAGGTACGGTTCAGTTAAATGTCTCATTAGTGCTGTGTCTGGTGGTGTTTAATGGTGCTGTGTTGACTACAAAGACGCCGAGCAATGTCTTGATATTACGATATAAGTAACGTTACCACAGAGGCTTGTACTAGCCTGCTGGCTACCGAGCTAGCTACAGGCATAGCTGGTTATAGTGGTCGACACCCATTAGCAAATATAAAATAAAACGTGATTAACCTAAACACGCTTCCACGTTTCCTTGGTAGCACAACAATGCTGCGTTGCTTTGTGAGGCAGATTAGCTAAGCAACAGTCTTTATGTTAATAACAGCGACGGCGATTAAATACACACTTCGTGATGGCGGTGAAAGAAAATATGCTACACTGCATGTTAGCTACTAGCTAGGTAGCTTACATTAATGATATACCAGCCAGGTCACCATTGCTAGTCGCTAACGAATACAGTTCTGGGGCATATATACAATATAGCTATTACATTTCGTAGTGTAACGGTAACGTAACTAAAGACATGACTGTCTGATACCATGCCTGAGCCTTTGGACCACTCACTGATGTTTTTCCTCATTGTAGAGATGATTGCATAGATTATATACATTATGGGTTGTAGATTGAAACACAGCCTTCAAATTGGTCATGGTTCAGTGGCGTGCATCATCCTGCATGAGAAACTGTGCAGTGCACTTTATTATTCTGCTGCTGAGATGCTCAGGAGTCAGCTTGAATATTTTGTGAGAGAAAGCCAGTGTCACAGCATGTATTATTTACATACAGTCATATATATATATATATATATATATATATATATATATATATAGCAAAACTAAATCATACACTGATTTATATGTATGTTTTGTGTATTGTACTTCGATGAATACCCACGCTCTTTTTGGTTGTGAAGTTAAGTAGTAGTTCACTAACAAAACCACACCATTGTTCAGTATAAAAGTAGTTTAATTTGTAACGGTCATGTTCGGTGGGGCGATTAGGGTCGAGGAAAGAGATAAAAAAAGGGGTTGAGGAGAGGGATGGAAAGGACTGAGGAGAGGGTTGAAAAAGAGGGCCGGCCAGGGAATTGAACGGGGTCGTGGTGTGTCTTGAACGTCTGGGAACCCGGGTGTCGAGACTCAGGATGGGGGTACGCCTCGATGAGCTTCTGGCTTCATCATCACCGGTGGTTATGTCCAGGATCTTCTTGTTGTAAGGCAATGGTGTTAACCGCTGAGCTGCCGTGGTGCCCTACAAGGGGAGAGAGGAGTAGAAAAGGGTTTGGGGGGAGGGTTGTGAGTACCGAGACGAACCAGTGAGAGAGGGTTAGATATATATAGGACTGGACAGGTGATTGCATAAGTGAGTCACAGGTGGGTCAACTAGTGAGACGCAGACGATTTAAATTAGTGGGAGAGAGAAGTGTGGTCTTGTTCCTGAACCTGTTATAGGATCTCCATGTATCAGGATGATCATACTTGTCCCCCTGCCTAATTCTCTTCTGTTCATGCTCATATTTTAATCCCATTCCTCACTCTCCCTCCCCTCCTTCCTCAATCATTACCCTCTCCATCTCTCCAGCTGTTTGGCACAGCCAGTCGGCAACGGCGACCCAGTTATCTCCATTGTTCTGTGTCTGGACTACAAGTAACCCACACAGACAGCATGTCATGTGTGTCACAGCGCTGTGCTTCTGTGACGTTTCCACCAGTCCTACATATCTGTCCTTAATTTACAAAACCTATCTCAGGGTTATGGAATATCTCTATTCTTCACTAGCCTATTTTTTCCTCATCTTCATTCTTATCTAGCAGCCGCTTTGGACAAAAGCGGTTGTGTTTTTGCCATACAGTTTTTACACTGCTGTCGTGAAGGTCTTTTCTTTATGGTGTTGTATTGACCACTGTATTACTGAGTTAGCATTACTGGGAGGTCATATAGTTGCAATGAATGTTTTGCTCAGACAGAAAAATCCTTCATTTACAATAAGAGAATACGTTACAGTTGCATCGTTGCATTTCAGGTGTTACATACGGTAACTTAGTCTTCTTTAGATGTATCGTGAGCTAAACCGGGTGACGTTATCACTGTCACAAGCCAAAGCATTTAGAGTTTGTTGTAGCAACCAACGTAATAATAACTTAGATTAATATAGCACATTTCATGAAACCCAAGGACTCTTTACACAAGTACAGGGGGACAAGGGAAAAGAAAATAGTAGGCCAACACAAACACGGACTGAAAATAAATAAAAAACGGGTGCTAAATGGAAGGGGGATGTAATTTAATTTTGGCTACTGACGTACAACCACATCGCACATTGTAACGTTATTGATGAAATAGACATATTACATACCTGAGGGCTAATTTGGGGTCGGTTTTGAATAATTTACAATCCCGTAATTGTCTCCATCTGTTGAAAGCCAGACCGAGAATGACTCAGGTTTTGCCCGTTGTCTGTCACTTTCCCTTTTAGCTTTTAGTTGTCTTTTTGTTTTGTTTGTTTGTTTAATTTCCTTTTTTTCTGTGATGGCCCTGCCCCAGCATCAGCCATAACTACAACAGAACTTCTAAAATAAAATTAAAATACAATTAGGCCTAGGCCTATATAAAGAAATCTCCTGCTACCTTTTACCTGGCTGCATAGGCTTTTCCGGAGTTACAAAGAAATCTGTGACCTGTCAGAATGATATGATCATTAGATGAAAATGTACACAGTTTCAGAAACGTTAAAAAACTTACATATAGTATATATAGTTAAGTATTGACATTCTGTTGAAAATATCACAGATTCATGCCCCCCAGGTATTGATCCTAATGGCACTTTACAAGTGAATGAATCTGAAAATGTTTTCTGCAGGGTAACATGTAGTACTAGTACTATTCCAGTTATAATCAACAATAGACCATACAAAGTGTTGAATTCCCTAAGTAATAAGAAGTTGACTGCAAACATAGTCAATTTAGCATCCAGTTCACGTCAGCCACAACCTGCCCCAAAAAACGAGACAGTGTCTGTAACTCGACTCAGATCAGTTAAATCACAGGTAACCAAAAGAGGGGCAATACTTAACAACCTAATTGGAATTACAACTACCACTGCAATGATAGAACAGGATAGGAAAATTAGATGCGGTCTACTAAATATCAGATCTCTGTCTTCTAAAGCAATACTAGTAAACGAATTGATATCCGATAATCAAATTGATCTTTTCTGTCTAACTGAAACATGGCTGGGCCATGAAGAGTATGTCAGTCTAAATGAAGCCACTCCTCCGACTCATATTAATACTCAAATTTCTAAACTAATTCCTAAACTAAATTATAACTCTTTTGAAAATCTCGTTCTTAATCTTCAGCATCCAACATGGAAAACAGTACAGCCTATTATATTTGTTGTTGTCTACCGAGCACCAGGTCCATATTCTGAATTTTTATCGGAATTCTCAGAGTTTTTATCATGTCTAGTCCTAAAATCAGACAAAGTACTTATTGTAGGTGATTTTAATATCCATGTGGACGTTGACAGCAATAGCCTTAGTATTGCTTTCAACTCACTACTAGATTCAATTGGTTTCAGTCAGAGGGTGCACGAGGCCACGCACTGTTTTAACCACACCCTTGACCTTGTGCTGGCATATGGCATCAAAATTGAAGACGTAATAGTATTCCCGCTAAATCCTTTATTATCAGACCACTTCTTAATAACTTTCGAATTCTTACTACCCGATTATACGAAATTAGATAAAAGCTTCTACGCTAGAAGCCTATCTGACAGTGCTATAGCTAAATTCAAGGAAGATATTCCAACAGCACTAAACTCATTACCGTGCCGTAATATAACAGAGGATCTTTATGTAAACTTTAGTCCCTCTCAAATTGATAATTTCGTAGACGGTGCTACGGCCTGCCTACGGACTACTTTAGACTCTGTTGCTCCCCTTAAAAAGAAGACGATGAAGCAAAGGAAACTAGCACCTTGGTATAACTCCCAAACTCGAAAATTAAAGCAAATCTCGCGCAAACTTGAAAGTAAATGGCGTTCTACCAAACTGGAAGAATCTCGTTTAGACTGGCAAGACAGTCTGAAAACCTATAGGAAGACCCTAAGAAAGGCCAGATCAAACTATTATTCATCACTAATAGAAGAAAATAAGAACAACCCAAGGTTTCTTTTCAGCACTGTAGCCAGGCTGACAGATAGCCACAGCTCTATTGAGCCATCTATTCCTATAGCTCTGAGTAGTGATGACTTCATGAGTTTCTTTAACGATAAAATTATAACAATTAGAGATACTATTCATCACCTCTTGCCCCCAACCTCTAATGGGTCACCTTTAACTGACCGACTGCTAGAAAGAACGACTAGACCTGACATATACTTAGATTGCTTTTATCCTATAAACCCTCAACAATTAATGTTAAAGGTCTCTTCAGCAAAGCCATCTACCTGTCTCTTAGACCCCATCCCAACGAGGCTACTTAAAGAAGCATTACCCGTGGTTAACACTTCATTGCTAGATATGATAAATATGTCTTTATTGACAGGTTATGTACCGCAGTCATTTAAAGTAGCTGTGATAAAACCTCTACTGAAAAAACCCACCCTCGACCCTGAGGTCTTAGCCAACTATAGACCTATATCTAACCTTCCCTTTCTCTCCAAGATCCTTGAGAAAGTAGTCGCTAATCAGTTATGTGATTTTCTACATAGCAATAGCTTATTTGAGGACTTTCAGTCAGGATTTAGAAAGCATCATAGCACAGAGACGGCACTGGTGAAAATTACTAAAGACCTTCTAACTGCATCTGACAAAGGACTTGTCTCCGTACTTGTCTTATTAGATCTTAGTGCTGCATTCGATACTATTGACCATACCATCCTCTTACAGAGACTGGAACATTTAGTTGGCATTAAAGGAATCGCACTAAACTGGTTTAAGTCCTACTTCTCTGATTGATCGCAATTTGTTAATGTTAACAATAAATCCTCCAATTACGCTAAAATTAACCATGGCGTTCCTCAAGGCTCAGTGCTTGGACCAATTCTATTCTCCTTATATATGCTTCCTCTAGGCAATATTATTAGGAAACACTCAATTAACTTTCACTGTTATGCGGATGACACCCAATTATATCTGTCAATCAAGCCAGACGAAACCAGCCAGCTAGCTAAACTTCAAGCTTGCATTAAAGATATAAAATCATGGATGGCCTACAATTTCCTGATGTTAAACTCAAACAAAACCGAAGTTATTGTGCTGGGCCCGAAACACCTACGAACCTCATTAGCCGAAGATATAATTACTCTGGATGGCATTGCCCTGGCCTCCAGTACTACTGTCAGAAATCTAGGAGTTATTTTTGATCAGGATATATCCTTTAATGCCCATCTAAAACAAACCTCTAGAACAGCTTTTTTTCACCTTCGTAACATTGCTAAAATTAGGAACATCCTATCTCAAAACGATGCAGAAAAACTAGTCCATGCATTCGTTACTTCCAGGCTGGACTACTGTAATTCCTTATTATCAGGATGCTCAAATAAGTCCGTTAGGATTCTCCAGCTGATCCAGAATGCTGCAGCGCGTTTTCTGACAAGAACTAAGAAAAGAGATCATATTTCTCCTGTATTAGCTTCTCTCCATTGGCTTCCTGTAAAATCCAGGATTGAATTTAAAATCCTTCTTCTGACCTATAAAGCTCTAAATGGTCAAGCTCCTTCATATCTTGGGGACCTCTTAGTACCTTATTGTCCCACTAGAGCACTACGCTCCCAGAATGCAGAGTTACTTGTGGTTCCTAGAGTCTCTAAAAGTAGAATGGGAGGCAGAGCCTTCAGCTATCAGGCTCCTCTCCTGTGGAACCAGCTCCCAATCTGGGTTCGGGGGGCAGACACCGTCGCTACATTTAAGACTAAACTGAAAACTCTCCTCTTTGATAAAGCTTATAGTTAGGGAGTGAGGAGTTGCAGTGAACGCCTAGACCGGCGGGGCAGGTTGTATAGCTGCAGACACAGCACCCCTGCTTTTCTCTGCTTCTATTTACAGTCATCAGATTTACCTATCGTATAATCAATAATATAGTGCCTCTCCTAGTTATGCTGTTATAATTCTAGACTGCCGAGGAAGTTCCTTCTTATGACACGCTCTTTTCTTTTGTTTCCTTTTATGCACATTCTGTCTCAGAAGTGCTTGTTACTCACCTAGCTCTGGGGAGTTTACTCCCCGGAGTCCTTATGTTTCTTCTTCGCCCAGAACATCGCCTCGGATTAGGGTGACACCAAGATCTGGGTCTTGGGTGCAGCTGTGGCTATGGACCTGCTACACCCTGCTACGCTCTGCGATTCCCTGCAATGCCCGGCTACGTCCTGCTGCGTCCACCGCGTCCACCCATGCTCTGCTGTGCTACGCTACATCCTGTACCGTCATAACCCCAACCGTCAGACACCGCCCACCAAGAGTCTGGGTCTGCCGAGGTTTCTTCCTAAAAGGGAGTTTTTCCTCGCCACTGTCGCAATAGCCACTGCTAATGCTTGCTCTTGGGGAACTATTGGAATTGTTGGGGCTTTATAGAGTGTGGTCTAGACCTACTCTATCTGTAAAGTGTCTCGAGATAACTCTTGTTATGATTTGATACTATAAATTGAATTGAATTGAAATTGAAGTAACTTGAACCCATATAATCCTGTGAGTGAAAACATTTTTTTAAATCATTGGCACTAAGCATTAAGAGTTGTTCCAGTTTTACAGAAATATGCTTCTTAATGCCTTGTTCAGACCATTTGTCTGTGTAATAATGCAGCAATGGTTGAGCTTCCTCAATATGTACCATGCATGTATACGTCTCTGTGTGTGTCAGACATCAGAATTGAAGAGGCCATGTAGATGAATAGTGAAATGTCTCCAGTTGTACAATTACCAGTCCAGTAGATTGTTTCACACCTTACTTGACAACTTAAAGGCAAGGGTTTCAGAGATCCATTTACTCAGTATGAGTATGATGGTGCTCAGTTTCCTAAAAGTTATTTATGGTATACTAAAATTGCATAATGAATATGCATTCTACACTCTATTTCAGAAGTTAAATTGTGCCAGCAGCGCCAGGCTTCCATTCTTTATGGTAATTCCTGTTCACTAGTGTGTGTTGAAACCCCAGTTCCACTGCAAGAAATGAATCGTACAACCATCTAATCATGGATGACATGACCATAATGCCTACTAGAGTATATTTATATTTTATATTTATGGCATTTTGTCTTTAGTGGTTAGTTGATAGTAGAGAGGGGCAAGAAACGGGGAGAGAGGGATGGAGTATGACATTGTGAGAAACATCTTTGGCTCAAGTGGGGACGCTGTGGTTAAATGGTTTCACACGTGTTGTGTGTGTATGTGTGTGCGTGTTCTAGGTCATGGTCTCATTTTTACCCAGTGACACAGTGCACTATTTTAGCTCTGTTGCTCCGCTGTACTGATGTTACTGAACTTCATCCGCCTGTGGGAAATGAGCAGAAACTGTGTTTGACCTCCCTCGCTCCCGAGTCAGCTGGTGCACTATCTATCTTTTCTTGCTGTCATCGTTTCCATAGATACCTCCCGGCACCTCACTCCCACTGGCTAACATAACCTGGTGTTTCTGACAGGCACACACAAGTCCACACATATACAGAGCCATTGGTACACTTCACACCCTCACACTCCCTATCTGACTTTGCCTCAGGTGCTGTTGCGCTAGAGATTAGTGCTTCTTTTATGGGCGAGCTCTTCTCGTAAATATTGCTTAGAGAGACGCAGAATACTCTTTTACTTTTATTGATCTGATAAACCTGTTTGAGCCTTGTGTGGATTTAATTATCTAGAAGTTTGGTTGAGAATTAATTAATTTGACTTGTGTGTTTTGTGTGTTTGATTTAGGACTTAATTGGTCAGGGAATGTTGTTTTACTGCTGTTAGATTTGATGGAGCTCTAAGGCTGTTTGCTGATGCATTAGTCTGCCATTAGAGACCCCAGAGATAGGGTTACATAACACAGCTCTATTTGTATGGAAAGGCTGAGGGGCATACTGTACGGAGTGTTTGTATGTGCACTTCCATATTTGTGCATGAATTAATGAATGTGGTAGTGCGTATTCCCCCTCCTTCCTTACAGAGTTCACACTAATTGACAGGCTTTTAATGTCTCCTTTGAGGTTTTAAACTCAGGTCCTTCAGTACACTAGACACATTAATTTACAAAATTTTGCCTGAAATAATTTTCCTGTCCCAAGTTCCAAAGGGGGTTGTCCTTAGAAAGGAACAGTACAGTCTAAAAATGAACAAACATATATGTCAAATAGTGCCTGAAAGTGGTTTAAAACTGACCTCCTGAATCAGAAATGTGACTAATTGCATAAGCAGAAATATTATTTCTCTAATGGGCTCAAGGGGGCACCATTGTAGAGCCAATATGTAGGCCTGATGATGACAGGAGAACAGACAAAGGGCATCTGGCTGTTTTTGTTGTTGCTATTACTGTGATCAGTTGTATCAGCAGTGGCAGTATTCCTAGTTGTGTCTGTTGTTACATTGCTAACATTAGCTGACACAACATGGCTAACAGTGCTAACATCTGAACCAACCTGAGCAGATGTGCAGGGAAGAAAATATTTACACCGTTTATTGATAAAATAAGCCGGCCTGAAGCCCGAGGTGGGAATGGGCGAGCAGGTTCAGGGTTAGGGTTGGGTATCGTTTGTGTCTTTTCCGATACCGGTGGTAAAGCGAAACTTTTAAAACGGTGCCGCTGCCTGAACCGATACTTTTCAAAAAAGTAAAACGAAAAAGAGCACAAAGCTAAGTCATTAAAGTGCTCATATTATGCTCATTTTCAGATTCATAGTTGTATTTAGAGGTTATATCAGAATAGGTTTACATTTTCAAAAAACACCATATTTTTGTTGTACTGCACATTGCTGCAGCTCCTCTTTTCACCCTGTGTGTTGAGCTCTCTGTTTTAGCTACAGAGTGAGGCATCTCACTTCTATTCCATCTTTGTTGGGAGTCGCACATGCTCAGTACCTAGGTAAGGACTACTAGCCAGTCAGAAGCAGAACATGAGGGAGTGCCACGCTAGCAGCTAGGCGAGCATTATAACGTGTGTTACAAAGTGACGCATGTTCGTCACGGAAGTAAAGGCTGGACTACAATAGAGCTGTTTGGAGCAGTTTGTGAACAGTGTTTTCTGTTGGAGATGGTAAGTCCCTTTGGGGTGGACTTTGGGCTTTTTCACTTTGTAACCTATAACATGCACAAAAAACAGCCAGGTCGCCTCTTTGATGAAACCGCAGCAGTGCATACTGGAGAGAAAATGAAACTAAAGTATCAATCTCATTACACTGGCATTGATCAATATCAATACCAACGTCGGTATTGATATTATCGATATTTGGATCGATCCACCCACCACTACTGTTTTGTCCCGGTGTTGGAATCCTCTGCAGTGAAATACAGTCACACTTTACACCGTTTAACGTTAGCTGTCAGCATTTTAACTGTGTTTAAGCCAGCTACTAGCTAACGGTAGGCTAACATTACCCGCTGTCGTGTAGTCTTAACTAGCGTCAGGTGCAGTGATGCTTCTGTTGCCTGTAAAGTCTGTTTTGGTGCATTGGAGAGAAGCGCAGGCATTTCAGTGGCACCGTAATGAGGCAGCGAAATACGCGGTGCTATTTGGTCCAGTAGATACCGGTCGTTTAGGCACCGGTGCCATATTAGCACCGGGTTTCAGTACCCAAGACGGGATGGCAAGTGATGGTGATCCCTGAAGCTCTCCATGGGCTAGCGCCGCTGCCGAATCTGCTGACGGCGCCCTGAAACTGAGTTTATTTTTTTGTTTATTTTTATTTGGACTTGAAATTGAACGTTCTTCTTTCTCTGTCTGTCTGACACTCAGATTCTATTACTTGACAAAGCAGCAAATATAAGGGCTTTCATCAGTGGGTCATATGCTCAATCACCATTGTTTTAACTCATTTTTTGATAGATAGGTACTTTCTAGACAATTAACTACATGAAAATCTTATGGACAATAACTTAAAGTAAAGTAAAAAGGAAATGCAGTTAAATCTGATAATCAGGCTACTGCTGCCCTGGTAGCAAAACAGGTTAAGAGGGAAGTATTACTTTTACTCTGAGAAGGCATGTGTGCAGCACCCTGAGTGCTCTAGTCACTTAGTGTAATGCTAATATAAACATGCAGTAAATAAACATACTATGTCAGTTACTTTGTTAAAACACCAGCCCGTTAGGAATGCAGCATTGCATGTATAGTGACCAAAATCCAATGATAGATTAATAATTGATATTGTCATAAGCAAACAACAATGTTACTTGGTATGTGCTTTTTAAGATGTCCAGTTAAAAATAGTCTTCATGTATTTATCTGTGATGGTGTTGACATGTACTCAAAATGTGTACTTAATCATATGGACTCAGAATAAATCTCAGGCTGCAACTGTCAGCAGAACAGTAATGTTTGTGATACAAAGCTGCAGAGATTGATTCTTGCAATAAGGCACTCCTATCATTAATTTTACCCTTCATCCCAGTGAACCCCTGAACTAGAGTTTTGCTGAAATGCATAGGCCAAAAGTAAACTTGTTTATGCCCTCAGTTCTCTTGTTAGACCGGGTTGCTGAGCATCCGGGATGATCTGGGCAACTGTTAACATGACAGCATATTTGAGTGACAGGAGAAATAAAATGTTTCCTGTTGTAACAGAGGTCTTGAAGGGTGCAATTTAAATGATTAGTGAAGGGATGATAATCAGGGAAGAAGTGGTTTATGGGGTAAGGCTGCTTCTGAATGTTAAAAGAAGATAAAAGAACAAGATACACAAACACCACACCTTTTTCGGCTATGTAGCCAAAAAAATGTGTGTGGTGTCTGCTGATAGTATCTTGTGTAGTATGCTTAAAGGCACAAGTCATGCAGTAAACTTAAAGGCACAACTTCCACCACCCAAATTTAAAACATAGGGTTGGTAACTTCTCAAATTACTTTAGAGGCCATTTAATACACAAACTAGCCTAATGCTAGATAACAAGTAAATCAAAGAAGTCAATGGGTGTTGAAGTAGAAAAGTTCAAACAAGGAAGTAAAGAAACAAAGAAGATCGTTAATGATAATAGTAATAAGCACCAAAAAGTGATGATGACACATTCCTTGCGGCTACCTTTTGACCTAGACCATTTCTGCATGGGAGAGGAGATAGTTTATATTCAGACTGTATGTGAGGCTGTTTGGCACCACTTAGTCTTTGTCTAGTCCCACTTCTCCAGCTCTATACACCCATTAGCAAGGACATATTTCTGTTTATTGGGACATCAGAGAAAGACAATAACAAGGAGACTAGATAGATATAAAGTTGGGGTTTGGATAGTCTCGCATTGCCAGACCTATCTACTCAGTGCGTAGTCAAGAAAACCACTCTGGCTTGTTTGCATTTCTTTAAAGTAGTTAATTGTCTAGAAAGTACCTATCTATCAAAAAGTGAGTTAAAACAATGGTGATTGAGCATGATATGACCCACTGATGAAAGCGCTTGTATTTGCTGCTTTGCCAAGTAATACAATCTGAGTGTCTCGGACGACTTTCCCGCCCTAAATTCAAATGCAGCGCACAGTTAGTGACGCTTTTTATGTCAGTCAGCAGAGGTATGTATGTCTGTTTGGGTGTGTTTGGTTGTCCCAGTCAAGCAACGCATGTCTGCACAATGCCTGGAAGGTGACGCTTATACCTTCTAATTCATATTCAGTCTGATTTATGTGCAACTTCTGCTTACTAACCTAAGAAATAATAAGGTTAAAATAGTAAAAAAGAAATAATTATGGTTATCAGTGATGTATGTGGCATGATAATTAACCTCCAGTTTTTTTTGTGTATTCGAATAATAAAATGCATTTATCTGAGGTGATTTATTAGACTTCCTGTGTTTATATACAGATAAGGATATGAATCTTGTCAACTACTGTATCTCAGATCAGTGTTATCAACTGTCTACTCATACACCCATGTAAAAACAATAAAGAGACTAATTTACATTACAGAGTTTAAAAGAGTGCCAAGGGGAGAATAGATGGGATTATCCTGGGTGGATGAAGAGTGAGATTGTCAGTATTTGACCTACTGAGTATAAACACAACTGACCAATCCGGTCAAGCAAACAAGAGAGCAACAAATCTGAGTAGCTTGTCAGAGAACCCCAGTGGAGTCCATTATCATCATTCAAGCACTGTGCGACTAGCGGCGATCAGAATATCTCAAATGTAATGTAATGATCTCAAATGATTAAAAAACATGCGGTTGAAATGCATATAATGTCATTGTCACTGTCTGGTGACCCACCCGTCATCACCACCCCAGCGCCCTACTTTGTGTTTGCCAACACATTCCTGAAGATGATTGGGTAACCTGTGTGTTTTCTTTGATTGGTCGGCCAAGGGTTGTCATTTAATGAAAGGACAAAAACAATCTCCTGTTTGTTTGTGTAAGAGTGATGTGTCTGTCTTCATACTTGGCTGTTGTTGTACTCCCCTAGGGGATAGCACGCCTCTCTAACTGACTTTGGCACTTGCCTTCCTGAGCTTGTTTGCCACCCTTAACTGTTTCCTTGCCAGATGGTTGATGTATATAAACTGTGGAAAACTGTTAAAAATGTCAATTTAAACTAGGGTTGCACGATATTGACAAAATGTGATATTGCGATATCGATTATGAATATTGCGATATTGATTTTGATATTTTTAAACATATGTAAAATTACAAAAGTTACGGGAAAACGCATCAAAATAGATTCATAACAAATTAAACACGTTTTCTTACAACACAAGGTTTATTTCAACTGACAGTCATATTGGACTGGTACAACATGAATAAATAAATAAGGACCATGTCTACAGAACAGGACATGTTTTACTGGTTGTACAATATAATGGACGATGATATCGTCGTCGTATTTTACTATATCTCTTAACATAAATATTTTTTCTACTACTATGGGCTAACAGTTAACATAGAAACGATCAGACATACATTTAAATGCCCTCTGTAAATAGACAGTATGGCTATGCTGCCCTGCTGGTAGGGGCAGTAAATTACAACTTGACCTACTTTCGCTTAACTACGGTGCATTAAAGTCAATCAGATGTCCGTGATCTGCGTAACGACAGTACAGTGGGATGTTTTTAACGACAGTACAGTGGAACGTTTGCCTTTAACAGAGCGACAGTAATAACCTAATATACCATCATTACTGAGATTAAACAACATTCTCGGTTATATTTACACTGAATAACGCATTCAATAAACAGAAACATAACTCTTGCAGCGCACATGAACAGATGTGCAATATTAGCTCACACATAAAATAGCACCCTCGTGAATTAGCCTACTGTTGCTAACGTACATTCATAAATCCTATATAACATCAGACTTACTTATTGATGCACGCACACAGTAGTGTAGACAAACTTAGTCCAATGAGGGGAGAAAGGAAAGTGTGACAGGGAGAGAGAGAAAATGTATCACTGCAGCCAATCCAGTCTGCTCAAAGCAACGGTCTTTTTCATAAATAGGTTGCACGTAAGGGGGAAAAAGTAGCTTCCACTTAAGGGGCCCTATCTTGCACCCTGCGCAGCACAGCGCAAAGCCCGACGCAAGTGTCTTTGCTAGTTTAAAGGGCCGACGCACTTGTCAATTTCCCGTCCAGCGCCCGCGACTAGGATTAGTGTGTGTTTGACAGGGTGGGGGGCGTGGCGTCACGACGGACGATGATATCGTCCACTGGCACAACCCTACTAGATATAATATTGCGCAACGTGATATCGCGTTAACGATATTGAGTCGGTATATCTTGCACCCCTAATTTAAACATCTCACTAAAATAATATAAAGAAGTTAGGAAAATATCTGCCATCATTATGTTTTTTTTAAATTTTGTTTAATGTGCATTAAGGAATTATTTGTGTTTATTTCTTTTAAGCCAAGAAGAAAGGGAAAATTTCTAATTTATTCACTTGTTTTTTTGAAAGAAAAATACACATTAAGATTTTAAGGCTGATCAGATATTGTGTTATTTTTTTCTATATTCTATATATATATTGTATATTTTTCTGTGCTGACATATACTCACTGTCATGTTATTCATTATATTTACTTATACTTGTGTGGCGGTCTTTTCAAAGAGGATATGAAAGTTGTTTCGTTTTCACACACAAGAGCTCTTGGGTGAGGCTCTTAATGGAGCTGATGTCATGACAATAGTTGCATAAACAGCAGGAAGTCACCTCAGGGTAGATATCCCCTGAGACACTAACCTACCTACAAACAGGATGAACAAAAGTGTGTTTACGATTATTCACCTTTTGATGAATAAATACTGCTTTAGTGTCTGGCCTGTGTGTTAAAGGGCTATTTACTTTTTGTTTTTTGTTTGTTTAGCAAAATTGCTTATAAAGAGTTGAGGGAGTGGGTACATGTCTTATTTTAGCCTTGGGAGTGAAGATTGCCTGATCATTACAGGACCACATGCAATTAGGGCAAGACCAAAACAGTAAACTGTACTTCCTGTCAGAGTTGTTTTTGTAGATAAGCAGCAGGAAGGTAATTTGGGTTTTGAGACCTCCGTTAACACAAGAATCACCAAGGGGTCATGTTTACCCCCCTGACATTTTTAAATGCATGTAACTGTTATTATAAAACCCCTACATCTCTCAGTTCATTACGTTTTACTGAAATGGGTTTGTAAAACACAAAGTTATATGGGGTGTGGTATAAAAAAAAAAAAAAAAAAAGATTATTTAGACCTTGAACCGCCAGGGGGTCATTTTTACCCCCTTATAAAAAAAACCCGCTGTATATTGCTGCGCTCAGCATTCACAGCTCACCTGTTAGCTTAACAACGCTGTTGCTTGTTTACAAGCAGGCTGCCATGTCACAAGTTAGAGCAAGCTAGATTTGGGCATGAGTGAGGAAGAATCAGCAGTGTTTGCTAATGTTATCTTACTGCACTAGCTAAACAAAATATTTATATTCTTTAGTCTCGGCTCAACCATTATGGGATGGAACTGTCTATACCAGGGGTCTTCAACAATTTTTAGGCTAAGGACCCCTTGGCTGAAAGAGAGACGGAGCAGGAAGGCCCGACTTACATTGCATAAAATTGAGTTGCATATTAAACTGGGCCCACAATAACATGTAGGGCGGCCTAAGGTCTTTACACATAGCTTTTATGGTGCATACAGTACTAAGCTATTCAAATAATTGTTGACATATATATTTATACATCGTGTTTTAATGTTAAACATACATGGCACAGTGAATCACTAAGCTAACTGTATCTGTAGATGGCTAACCTAGTGGCTAGCCTACCTATAGGCCAGTAAGCCTATATCATCAATGTTGGTTGTTTTTTTTTTCACAAATAGGCTGATTTATCTTTGCTAATAACATGTTGGATTCATGTTAATATATTTTTTCAGACATTTCAAGTTTTACAAAGAAAAAGAAAACTTCCTGCAAAATTATCAAACAATAATTTGGTGGCCCCCTGCAGTCACTCTGAGGACCCCCTAGGGATCCCGGACCCCCTGTTGAAGATCTTTGGTCTATACAACCGGGAGCACACACTGGGAAAGCGCAGGCCCAAAACATATTGTGTGTGTCTGTGTGTATTATCCAAAATTCGATTTCTTCTACTAAAATATATTTTTATGCGTTAGTTATACTTTTGTTGTTTGTTTGTTGTTGCCAACAGTTTATTGATTAATTGAAAAATGTAGGCTATTTTACCGTTTCTTTAGCGCAGCTGACTGTTCTCATGAAGTGGCGTATGTATGACACGGCAATTGGTATGGCATTATTGGCGTGTTTATCAATGCCGTTTGTCCTCCATTGACTTACATTACCTTGTGTTTGCGTGTGAATTGATGCCGTACCAATTAGTATGAAAGGGCGAAAATCCGCGTAGGGAGGTTAGTCGTGGTGGTGGATGGGTCAAACACAGGACTTTCACACAGGAGAGCGGGGATCGCGTCCCGTGTGTGTTGTTTCCTTACCACGTTTTTCTTTTCCTAAATCCACCCAGTTCTTTTTTTCCTAATCCCAACCGGTTTTTCTTTTCCCTCGCGTGTGACGTTAAAATCAACCATAGCCTCGCGATAACACGCCATGTGGCTTTAGAAAGTGGCGTGTATGTTTACACTGTATACAGCAGACGGCAGATATATATATACATGCCGATAGCTCAAAATGCGTACAGATAACACGCCACTTGGCTTTAGGAAAGTGGCGTGTATGTTTATGTGAAGTCATGATGTCACGTTGAGCGCAGCTAAAACAACACATTATTATCCAAAATTCATGTCTAACCTTAACTTAATGTTCTTCCTCTACAATGTTTAATTGTGTAAATGGCTGAATTATTGTTTGTTTGTAGCCTACGGTTTATTGTTGCATTTTAAAACGTATTTGACCTTTTTAAGTCTGTAATGAAACAGCCTAAAGCCCATAAACTATGACTGTTAAATAGTTATTTTGTACAGTGATTTATTTTTTTTTAAATAGATGAAAATGAATGACATAACTGCTTAAAGAAATTACAAATTCGCGTGTGCTGATGCAGTCACAGCAGGGAGTTAAAATGACCCCCTGGCAGTTTTAGGGGGTAATAGACTGTTGGTGGTTCTAGTGTGAATTCCTTGTCCCTCCAAGTTTTTTTACCATCAAGAATAACTTTTACTGTTTTACTTTCTTTTTTTTTTTTTTTTTTAAACCAGCTGCTCAGTAAGACAGATTACAAACTGCTTAACAATGCAACATCAAGTTTATCTTTAGCATCTGCTAATCAAGACTTTCACAAAACACTGTCTGTCTGTCCCTCCCTTTTTTTAGGATACTTTCTGTTTGTGCTTGGCTTTGTTTTCCCCCTCTGTAAAGGGGTGTGTCTGCCTTCAGTAATCCTACACCATTAACACTTCAAGCTAACTGTAACTGGCTAAACAGCCTCGACCAGCCAGCGAGTGCAGGGACGTTAACTCTTGCTCACACCCACATGCCATGTGTTGACTTGGCTGTCTGAATCAAGCACGTGCATGCCATTCTATACTACTATGTGAGAGGGAAAGGATGAAAACCAAAAAGATGGAAACAGGTTTGTGAGCAAGAAAGAAATACTTTTCTCATTGTCCACAACATCCCGTAATGACAGGAGGGAGGTAGTTGGAAACCCCCCTAGAGATAGAAAAAGTAGAAAGAAGACGGTGAGAGGAAGAGGGGATTAGAGAACCACCCAAACTTCCCAAACCAACCAATCAACCTGCGTTCTTGGAATTGGATCCCTCCCCTATCCACCACCTGAGAGCGGTGAAACACAGCTGTGCCTCAGAGACTCAGTGCGGTGAGAGAGACAGAGAGAAAAAGAAATGGAACAGGTGAGAGCAAAAACAGGACACGTAAGGACAAGAAAGCTGAACTCTCACAGAAAATAAAATTGCCTCTCAAAGAAAAGAAGACACAGCGATAGTGTTTTTTGGGCAAGAAAGTGAGAAACTCTCGAGGGGAGAACCTGAACTCTCAGGAGAGCTGGGTATCTGAAACAACAAAGAAATGAGCTCACTGTCTCTGGATTGAATAAACGCGACATAAAGAGAAGAATTCCCTGTGAGAAGAAATTGGATACCAAAATGTGGACAAAAAGGAGACAAAGAAGATGAAAACAGGGATTTTAGGACTGCCTCAACAGTTTGTTTAAATTTTTTTTTTTAAATGTTGCTATTCTGGAATAAGGCTAACTTTTCCTGCTGAGTGTACTGTAGAACCATCATGTAGGGTCTCCCTGCTAGCTCTGAGGAGGGCCAGGTTTTGACAATAGACTACCAGGAGTTGGTTGAGCTCTGCGGCTCGTGGAGACATGTCTCTAGAAGATGTAGGAAGCACTACAAGCCTCGGGGCTGAAAGCAACGCTTCAGACCCCTGCAATGGCCACTCTCTGAGCCAAGGTCAGGACCAGGATCTGGACAACCAGAGCCAAGGCCAGGATGGGATAGTTCTGGAGCGTATTGCCTCCCTGTCGTTGGACATGTATGACCGTAGTGACTTTACTGGGAGGTTTACTAAGATCCAGTCTAGGTCCAGAAAGAGGACGAGGATCATTGGAGGTAGGTGCAGATAAGCTTGCAATCTTTTGTTTTTAAGAGTGAACACGACAAGGAGAGAACAATTAGCCAAGGAGTCAGTGAAATGCAACAATTTGGCTTGTAATTATCCTGGTTTGTTTATATTGGATTGACCTGAAGGTTTTCTCAGGCAAAAAATGGTGGAAAGGCTTGTTGAACATCCAGCTGAAATAATTATCCTCACCTCCCTAACTGGAATGTGGGCTGGTTTTTTTTTAATCCAACCTGAGATTTGAAAAAGTTTTTGATCTCTTACTAGGTAGTAAGTTCAGACCCCCTCTGTCTTTTCATGTACACCATTACAAGGTTGTTCTTTGCTGTGACTTGAGGACTTGACTTGACAAGTGTCTTTGTTGTGGTTTATGTACCCTGTGAAAAAGTGATACCTTCTGTGTTTTGAGAAAACAGTACAAGATTACTCTACAGAATGGGGGGAGAAAGATGCCGATGTGGTTCTGTACTCAGATGTAAGCGCAGTATTTTGTTTTGCCCAAACCACTCACTCTTTTTCATCTTACTTTAACTTCTGGGAATTTTGTGTCCTAACACTTCCAACCGTGGGAAAAGACCTTAAGTCAAAATGTAGTCTAAGTATAATAGAGCTGGGTGCACGGTTAAATTCAATGGTAATATTACTGATTTTACATTAAGATACTTTATGTATGTTCAACATTTTACCAGGCACAATTATAGGGTCTGTGAGGAGTAAACTTAGCATTATAGAACGTGCCATTAGATGGCAAAAACAGGCTTGTGTTTTTGAGACATTATTACTACAGTTTGATTAGTATTTCGTCCCTTTATACTTCTGACACACACATCTGTGCCTGAACTTGTAACCTTTTAGTTGCAGGATGATCTGTGAGACTTACCCTATGTCCTTGTCTATCCTTAGAAATTACAATAATATCAGCTAATCTCTCAACGGACAAACAGATCCAGTGTTTCTGTCTATTCCTGGAAAGCCACAGCCAGGTCAAAATTAAAAGGAGCCCTCACATTTCAGTACATTTACACATATATTTAATATCTGATGCTTTTATCCAGAGTGACCCAAAGTTGCAGTTACTACAGAATATTGTTTTATTTCTAGGTCACCAACATTACAATCAATAATATTGTAAAAGAGTTGTAAGGAAAGAGTTCAAGTGTGTCTTGACAATAAACCTGTGACACTAAAAGTATCATTTTAGAGAGACGTGAAAGGAAAGGTCAGAATAATTGAATTTCATGCATGTTAAGGGCGATTCGAGCAGAAAGGTTTTAGAAGTCATTTTGTATCTGACTATACATTTTTTTGTGGGATTTGGCTGAACTTCAAAAGAAGAGAGAAAACCGGGCGTACAGTGTAAGGGGAAATCTGGAGTGAGGTGGTGCCTGCGTAGCAAAATGCCACCTGCACAAACATGTCTTTCAGGAAAAATGAACTCAATAAATGAATGCATAGATGATAAAGGTCAAATTGTTGACAAGAAATGCAGTGAAATTGAATATTATGGGACCTCTATGCTGTGATAAAGTGCATGACAGAGGCTTTGATGTTGGGGAGGCAGTTATGCCTGGTATGAAAACTACTGACACACACACACACACACACACACACACACACACATAGATTCTTCACAAGAGTTATCTATTTTTTCAACCCAGCTGTGTCAAGGAGACACCACTGTGTGAACTGTGACATCTCAAACAGTCCCCTCAGTGGTTGTGTGACTATTTTTGTGTGTGTGTGTGTGTGTGTGTGTGTGTGTGTGTGTGTGTGTGTGTACACATCTGCTGTGTAATGATGGACTAGTTAACAGGAGCACATGTCAGATAAACATATGACAAAGACAGATAAGTTTAGCAATCTTGTATTATGATGTCTGTGGTTGCAACTATTTTGATAGTTGATTGATAAAGTACATTTTATCTAAAATACTAAACATTCACACTGACCATCTTTGTCTAAATTCTAAGATGTTCTCTTGGAAAGACATAGAGTCAGAGCCCATCTAACAGGAGGGGAAAACCACTCTCCGCTCTCCATTGACTTGTATTGCATGAAGGTGCCTCCTTGTCAATTCCGTCTGCTAGCAAACAATAGAAAAATGCCTAAAGCTGCTGTGTGATGGGATGCACTACCAACATAGTAAAGAACCCATAACTACTTGTTATAAGCTGTCGAACCGAAAAACTGAGCTTTTAGGAAAACATAAGTGGACAAAAGTGGATACAGACGTGTGGAATCAGCAGGAAGAATGGGAAGACTGTGGGATCCTGACACTAACCTAACATTATACCCAACGTTACGTTTGCAGCAAGCATTTTGTTACCAAGGCAAATATCCAAATGTCAGTTTTAGGGTAACTGTATTTATGCAAGTTCAGCTAAAGCATTTTGATATTATGCAACTTGTGTAATACTGTTGTGGAATGTGGATAAATCAGAAAGCTATGCAGGATTATGTTTGCAAGTGCCTTAGCTTGCTAACACATAGCTAACATTAGCTTACTAACAACTAACTTATACTCCCTGGTAGACAAAGGGTGCTAAAATAATCCTTTGACAAGCATAAATCTAATGTTTTTAGCTCGCTACAGGCACTTTGTTAGCGTTTCAGCCCTTTGTTGCATATTGTGGCACCGATTGTTTTCCCCTCCAGTGGGTGTGGTTTTCAGAGTATGACGTGATGCGCTCTGTCTCTATACCACTCTCCTCTACTGTTAACTAAGCTCTGACAGTAACAAGTACAATACATTCAGGTAGCACCTTCTCCTTGTTAGCCGTGGCACTGACTGCCACTTTCACCAGTTAAAATGACATACATCACCGGCCGGATGTTTGTCATCATTGCAGGTCGTATCAGCTGTCATTACAAGTAAGCTGATGTCAGGCCAAAATAAAACGTGGCTGTTGTGTGCTCACTGCAAGCCGGTGTCTGTACTCTGCCAAGGGTTGTTTATGAAATAAAAGACGCATCACTCTGTTTTTGTAGTTTAATCAATTTCAACAGAGTGATAGGTCTTTTCTCTAGCTGATCGTGTTATATCAATTTCAAGAGTTGCATTTTCCACTAATAATCTCCTTAATAATTTAAGTTTATCAACTTTATAGTTTGAATCAGGACCTTCAGTATTTGGATCAAGTAGCTCATGAAAAATAAGGTGTGCCGAATTTAGAAGGATACGTCTGTTATTTTAATGTTTTGATTACATATTTAGTTAAATATAAGTATCGGATCAGGACATCACTGCAAGAAATGGGCCGATCTAATAACAGCCAGTGTTTAGTGCATATCCAGAAAGGTCAGATATGATTCCTTGCCCTGTGTGTGTGTGTGTGTGTGTGTGTGTGTGTGTGTGTGTGTGTGTGTGTGTGTGTGTGTGTGTGTGTGAGAGAGTGTGAGAGTGACCATTGTGTGTATCTGCTTTGGTCATACATTTTTGTCTATGCAACTGCTTAAAATACCTTTAATTTGAGGTTAAATGAATGCAATGCAATTTCTGTGCATTTGTTTTTGTGCACATATGAATATGTGTACTTATGTGTGCATGTATGCCTGTGTGTGTGGAGGAGTCACATTCCAACAGCTGGCATGCCCAGGCCCCTGCTCAGAATGTAAGGAATCCTAGGATCTCCGTAAGTGTTTGTGTGTGTGTGTGTGTGTGTGTGTGTGTGTGTGTGTGTGTGTGTGTGTGTGTGTGTGACTTTTATTTGTAAACTGAATAAATGTGTGTCACTCTGTGGCCTCTGTGTATACCCCTATTCTCTATGTCATGAATTTGAATAGATTTTCATATCTTGGACGTGAGTTGCACTCCAACAAACACATTTCTCTGTTCTATTTCTCTTGACTTTGCTATTTTAATTTAATATCACAAAATGCCTCGTCCGCAGCTTTCCCACTCACACAAATATTACATGTTTAGTTTTCCCATATATAACAACTAAAACCTCCCATAGTTCCACAGCTGGCAGATGTAACTTTTTAACCTAATGAGAAATGTGAGAAATAGGGTCAACAAACAGTAATCCTTGACATGTTCTCTTGAGTAAGAAGAGATGAGGTTGCAGTGGGTTGAGATAACAAAGAACAGACCTCAGTCAAATATTATTTAGTAACCATCCTTGAGTTCAGCTGCTTGGTGCACCAGGAAGTGGAGGGTATACACAGAAAACTTGCAGTTGCTGGAGAACTTTTTGAAAACAGATTTGGTTTACTTTTCTGTGATTGTCAACTTGGCTGAATAATCTTGATTCAGTAAGCAGGTTAACACCAAGGCAGAAATTGTTATTTGCTGATACTATTTGGCCCCGGACTATAATGGGGTAAGCATAAGTTGCAGACAAGAATAGGCCTGCAGTGGTTCTCTGCTATATTTCTCCTCCTTTGAGATTAGACCGTAATTGTCTGTTAATGTGAACCAGGCCGTCCTGTGCTCGGTAGCTCTCCTGTGAGCTGCAGCTTTGCATGATACAGTATCTTATGGACTTTCTATTCCTCCCCTCCCCTCACTCTTAGTCTCTCCCCTGCCTCTGTTCTCCCTCCCTCACCCGTTGTCCTGTGGCTCTTCCGCTGTTCATCCAGGGAATTGCATGATGACCCTAATTATCCACTTGTACTTCCACTCTTAGTCACCCAACCACAGCATCATTGCCAAGATGGCAATCACATTTTTCTGCTAAGACAGAATTGTGAGGACAGCCAAGGAGACTCAAATGAGCATTTTAACATTTTGATCAGCTCAGAGCTTTTGCTAGCGGGATTTTGGCAGTTGGACAGGAATCAAACTAAAAGTGTTAAAGTGAGGAAGAATTTCCCCCAGGGGAAATTACCCCCTCGACTACAACATGTATTATTGTGCAGTATATAGTAATTAAGGAGTGATTTTGGACAAATAAATGACAGAGAAAAATAAAATAAACTGTGGATAATGTTGAGACAACTCCAGAAACATGAAACTTTTTTCTTTTTTTTAAAGACAATTTTTATGGTGCATTGCATTGTGGGACAATAGTGTCAAGAATCAACTAAGGTTGTGTTATCATACTAACATACTGCGTACTACATAGTCAATCAGTATGCACTGCATACTGCCTACTAAATACTAAAAACTATTAAGTATGTATTCCCAGCAGATTGTTCATACTGAAGTAAACCCAAGCAATGTCTTCTCTGCATCACATGACTGTATTGATCACGACCTTACCAAGCTACCGTTGAATGAACAGTGTTTATCACAAATGTGAACCAACATTACCTCATCCACTCAATTTCATATTTCACAGTATTATTTTAAGGTCCACAAATGTGGCCTCCTTTTACAGAATTCAGAGGATCCAACTGTTGTATCCTTCGCAGCCCCAGGATTCCCAGCATTTATTTCGGCATTCAAGCAGAAGCACAGGCAAACAGCCAATAACCAAGATTTTTATTTTATTTTATTTCTTTTACAATTTTTGTCTGCTATTTCATCATTAAATTCACTTCCAGCGCTGTGGGCCTTAACCCTGTGGGGCTAACGTTAGCTCTGCGGGAGTAACGTTAGCTCTGCGGGGGTAGCATTAGCTCTGCGGGAGTAACGTTAGCTCTGCGGGAGTAACGTTAGCTCTGCGGGAGTAACGTTAGCTCTGCGGGGGTAGCATTAGCTCTGCGGGAGTAACGTTAGCTCTGCGGGAGTAACGTTAGCTCTGCGGGAGTAACGTTAGCTCTGCGGGAGTAACGTTAGCTCTGCGGGAGTAACGTTAGCTCTGCGGGGGTAGAGTTAGCTCTGCGGGAGTAACATTAGCTCTGCGGGAGTAATGTTAGCTCTGCGGGGGTAACGTTAGCTCTGTGGGGGTAGCTAGATATCTGGCCGGCCAGTCATGCTCAAAGAGCCCACTGTAAGCTGACAGGAGAGACAAGAGATGTTTACATACACATGAGGGTTATATTATTTATTTCCCTCTCTCTTTGAGACACTTGACCAAATGGTAAAATAAAAAGAACTGGCTCCATTTCGATGCTGTAATAATAATAGTTAATGTTTTGATCACTTATCAGCTGCAGCTGTTAAGGTTGCTAGGCGACAGGAGCGGTACTTTGACACAAACAGGAAATGCTCTGTAGACCACACCGTCTCATTAGGGAGACCGCTCAGTTCGGCCCTCGTGGGCTTCGAAGGATGCGGCTGAGGCAGACTTCGAAGGCTGTTGCCTCCGAAGGCTGCAGCCCCTGAATTGGCACATAGCTTTAGTATTAATAGTATATTAGTATGTGATTTGGAACAGAGCCTAAAAGTAGTATGCATGCCCCACACTTCATACTTAAACCTCAGTTAGAATATTAGTGCATTATGGACTCGTACGCATCTAAGGCAGTGATGCTATTGACCAGTTATCACTCCTGGCTATTCGTTGGTGCTGACTGCCTATCCATGCTTCTCTTGTCTCTCATTGGTCAAGGCAGCTTGCAGTATGCTCACTGAACACTTATTGCGAGACAGAACTGGACAACAGGGACAAACATTACATTTCTGCCCTTTATCTCTTTTATCTTAATTACTCTAGTATTCCTCCTCCCACTGTCTCTTCATTGTCCCTCACTCCTTCCCATCTTCCCTCCCTGTATTTTCTGCCACCCCTACTATCTACTGTATGTTTTTCCATATCTCTCTCTCTCTCTCTCTCTCTCTCTCTCTCTCTCTCTCTCTGTGTCTTTCCTCTAAGAGGATTGGCTGCTTGCGTCTACCAACATCTGTGTATCACTGTCCTGAGAGAGCAAAAAAGAGAGGGGGTGGGGGGTGCTAACCAGCAAGATAGCAACACAGAGCGCCGCTCTCTTTTTCTATCTCTTTGACACACACACTCTTTTTTTGTGCATGCACACACACAAACAAACACATACACACACTTAGCAGCAGACAGCCGCAGCATCCGCATCACTGACTGCCCACCCGCATCCCTCTCTCCTCTCTCAGTATTTCTCTCTTGGAGCGCACTCCTCTTTCTCTCACTTGCTCTGTCCGCAACGCCTCATCCTGCCATCCTGTCCTCCCTCTGCTGTCTGTCACCGTGGCGACATAGCCTCTGCAGCCATGGCGACCAGCCAGCAGGATTCAGGCTTCTTTGACATCAGCATCAAGTCTCTGCTCAAGTCCTTAGGAGGCAGTGAGTACAGCTAATACATCAAGGTTGTCATTGCTGTATGCTGTATGCTGTATGCCAAACTAATGCGTGATGCTGTCTGCCCTCGTAACAGACCGAGTAGTCGTCTGTAGATCCTGCAGTGTAAAGACTACACTGATTTAGTTTGTGTATCTGTGTGTGTGTGTGTGTGTGTGTGTGTGTGTGTGTGTGTGTGTGTTATGAGTGGATGAGACTGAAAAAAAGGCAGCATACAGCATAATCCACACTGTCAATATTTGGCGATGTTACGTAATGGAATAATGGAAGACAAGGCGTTGAGAGAGAGAGAGAGAGAGAGAGAGAGAGAGAGAGAGAGAGAGAGAGAGAGAGAGAGAGAGAGAGAGAGAGAGAGAGAGAGAGAGAGAGAGAGAGAGAGAGAGAGAGAGAGAGAGAGAGAGAGAGAGAGAGAGAGAGAGAGAGAGAGAGAGAGAGAGAGAGAGAACAGCTCCAGGGGTTAGTTGAGAGTAAAATCTGGCTCCTCAGCAGTTTTCTATATGCACTATACAGTACATTACTCAGTAAAAGAAGAAATCCGTCTTTGACTTTGTTATTATGTGTTATCAATCTGTTAACCCTACTACATGTGTACAGTTCCTCAGTTAGTGAGTCATTGTTTACCAAACAGAAGGTAAAGCTACTGTATGTCACTCTTGTGGCAGTCTGGGATAAATGCCCAGCAGGACCATCCCTGACTGACGCCAACTGGACATACTGTACTTTCAGCAATGGGCTCATGAATGTAAGCAAGAAGCACTGGTGTCTAATGCCATAAGTCATCGCCATGCGTCCTGTAGTTTACCTTTACTGTAAAGTCGATGTTTTTCTTGTTGATGTAGAGGACGCAGAGATCAGCCAGCAGGCTTTCCTGTTGTTGTGATTTTCATATATTGACTGGACACTGTTGTTTGCGTTAGCTTTCATTCTGTGTATGTACTGTATGCATATGTGTGGGCACTTTTTTTTCTTTGAGCAGTGTAAGAGTTATATGGACGCCTTTTTAATGTGCTCTGTTGCAAAATGGTCTTTGTGATGTACATGTCCCTTTCTATAAAACGTTATTGTGTGTGTGTGTGTGTGTGTGTGTGTGTGTGTGTGTGTGTGTGTGGTTAGAAGGGCAGCCGTGTTGAGCTCATATATATTAGGTGTGTGCTGAAGGCTACTGTCAACAGGGGTTGTGTTGGTGTAAGGGTTACAGAGAAACTGCAGGGGAAGTGTTGATGGTTCGCCCCCCTCAGCCATTTATGTGTGGTGTTATAACTATGACTATGATGTTATGGTGTATGTGTTTTCTAATTTAAGCTCTGGCATCTTTCAGATATAGGACCAAATTCTGTCGCGTAGGTTTGTGTGCTTCAAGGTCATAATAATGAAGGCAGTCAGAAGGCTAGAAAGGCAAGAAACAGGCCTGATAAGTCCAAGTAAGGTTTGTGTTTTCAAGCATAAGTTACTTATCGAGTGAAATCGTTAGATAAATAGCTGACCTGATCAAGTTGAAATTGTTCCATCTCATGCCAGCCGTACTGAAATAATCTGTTGGAAATTATGTGTAGGCCTATATCAAATATGTCAACACACACACTTCAGATTTTATGTTTTCATTATTACATGGTATTGATGGTGAAAATAACAATCTTGAAACCAAATGTAAACAACAGGGTCAGCCCACTTTCAAAATGGAAATACAGTATTGTCACCTGCCAGCTAAATCTAAGTGTGTTTACATCTCTAATGAGTAGAGGAGGCCTATACTTTAAATTATATTGTTGAGAAACACATGATTTTTATTTTTCAGCTACATGTTCAAATATGTCAAAAAAGTACCAACAGTAACACAATGAAAATGCCAAAATACATTGATCACAAGTAGAGTTTGTCAGCTGCCTCCTCTGACAACATACAGGTTTGATTCTGCTAGGTCTTGTCGAGGGCAGACGGTGTGTTTGTGGTAATTGTCTGTGCTTTTTAAAGTGACTCATCACACTCCACTTTACTGCCAACAAACCGTACAAGCTTTTTACAAGCCAAAAAATGTGTTGCAATGCTTACTAACCCAATATAATACCCTGGTCTTAATTTCAACCTTTTATATGATGACTTATGTCTGCAAGCTGTGTTCTTGTTGTGTCAGGGTGTGTATATGTGTGATATCATGTTAGTTATGATTTATCACTTCAGTATGCTTGTTTGTTGGTATGATGTAATAGATAAAGGTAAACCTGAATCTAGATGTAAAGTTGTTTCTTTATTAGGACTGCAACTAACGACTATTTTCGTTATCAATTATTCTGTGAATTATTATCTCGATCAATTTATCGTTTTATCCAGAAAATATCAGCAAATAGTGAAAATTTAGTTTTGTTGACTTCTTAAACTGTTTTATTTTGTCCAACAGTCCAAAACCCCAAGTTATTTATAATGTTTACATGTACATTACACATTACGTGTATAACAAAGAAAAGCATCCAACCCTCACCCTCAATTATTATTGGAATAGTTACTGTCCATCGATTAATCGACTAGGCTAATCGTTGCAGATCTGTTCTCTACGTCCTTCCTATCTCCTCTGTCTAACTCTGCTTCTTTCTCATCTATCTTTTTGGCATCTCAGTCTCCTCCTTGACATTTTCTTTCTTCATCTTCTTTTTTTCTGTCTTTCTTTGCTTTAGTGTTGCTCATACAGTATGTTAAATAAACCTTGTAGGAGGTAGACTTGTATTGACTAGATGTGGCAGATTTCTGCTGATTCATCTCTTAAAATGCTGAGTCATGCAAATGTCTACGAGGGTCCCAGGAAGTGCTCTGGACTGGTGCGCTATATCGACACCTTTATCGGACATGTTACGTCTTCCTACTCTCATTTCTTATCCCCACCAACATGCATAAGGCTCACTCGCACGTGTGTCTACACACACACACACACACACACACACACACACACACACACACACACACACACACACACACTTAAATTCATGTCACAGAGAAGCCTTACCGGATTATCTCTGTTTAGAGTCAACCTTGTATTCACTGAATTAGGTCAGTATCATTTGCTTTTAAGTTCAATCACATTACTTAGTTTTCCAGATTTGTCACTGTCTTCCCTGGAAAATTATTGCGTACATGTGTGTGTCTCTGTGTTTGCATGTTTGTGCACTTGTGTGTGAGTAGGGGTCAGTGGGAGTGGTGGGTATGTAAGAGAGTGACCTCCAGTGGTCTATATATAGCGCCTCCCTCCTCCCCTCGCCTCTCTCTCGGGGCAGTGTTGAAATTCCAACCCAACTCTTCTGGTCCGATCTCCACAAGGAACAGACATTACTTAACTGCTACTGAAAACTAAAGGACAGCCACAAAACTCTGAAAGAAGCACTTTATTTCAATACAACTTTCCAATGCAAGGATACCAAGGTCACAGGAGCTGTCGTACAGCGAAGGCAGGCTGGAGTCGTAGCAGAAGCTTAAGTACAAACTCATTGTTGGTCTGTAGGCTCATGTAGTTCTCAAGCATGGGGCCCTCTGATCTACCCAAGCCTCTGCTGGAGCAGTACAGTGGAATATTTCTTGATCCCTGTTGGTAGAGTTCACTCTCTTCTGCTATTTTGAGAACACTCTTTGACACCATCTCTTCCTCTGTGATTGCAACACTTGCAGCTCTGAGGCGTCAAGTCGTCTGGGCAGTTTTAACCTGGCTATGGCTCTTCCGGTCTTTGGATACAGCATATCATCCTGTTTCATTTGGATTGAATGTGGAATACAGCTGTCATGAGAGTTTTCTTTATCGCCCCAGGTGCACGTCTTTTACTTTACCTGCCTATCATTTTCTGAAGGATGGGGCTTCACACTTTTAGCTTCGGTTAAACCTGCCGAGTGCCAAAGCCAGACATTATTCTGATGTCTGTAGTCACTGTCATGGTGGAATATTTGGATATTAAAGACAAACTTCTTCTGTGCCGCTAATCTCTCCGCAAGGAATTACTTTGATTTGTCAATCATGGGAGCTGTATTTTGCACCTTGTAGACTATTCAGCTACCCCTCCTCACATTTCACATCCCACTGTTTCTGCCCATTTTACCCACCTCTACCCACTGTATCCTTGTCTCTCTGTGTGACTGTCTGCACCATGGAAGTGCCAACTAAATGGAGCAGGGCTAGTGTCATCAGCTTCATCAAGGGCCTTGGTAAGCGTGCATGCGTGTTAGT
The DNA here is from genome assembly GCF_008315115.2 of Sander lucioperca. NCBI lineage: Eukaryota > Metazoa > Chordata > Actinopteri > Perciformes > Percidae > Sander > Sander lucioperca. The sequence continues at coordinate 17,061,572 of NC_050185.1, read as the reverse complement.
TCATGTGCACACGTTTACCTCATTTGAGTGCTCAACTTTCACACAAACCGGTTGCTGTCTATGAGACCTGGGGGCCTGTCCTGTCTGAGAATTACTGTTTACACCTCACCTCTCCAGTGAGGTCAGGTCATGAAAGATCAGTTAGCCCTGACAGAGTTATTAACTTACACACACTTCTTGGAAGTGTGTGGGTGAATAAATGCTTTGTTTGAAGTATTTTACGCACCTTGTTTTTCTCAGCATGTTCAGGCAATCAAACCTGCAGATTCACTCCAGTCATACACGTCTCTGTTGTTGGCTACTGTTACAGCTATTGTGTCTGTTTGGGGATTTTTCATGAACTTTAGTGGTTGACCTATGATTCTCTGTAAGTAATAATAGTCCTGTTGATGATTTCTTGAAGTCTTGCTTAAGCTCTTATAGTGTATAGTCACTGACGCCATTTCTTATAGCGATGAGTTTGTTCTATTTTAAGGGCATGCCAATATTCTTAGAGACACATGACAGGAAATGGCCTATCTTATATCTGTCTGTCTGTCTGTCTCACTCAAACCCCTTCTAGACTCCAACCACTCCCTGTCTATCTTTCTCTGTCTGTTTATCATTACGTCTTGCAAGAATTAAAAGTGCCCAGTAGGGCTGCTCCCTCTTAGTCGATTAGTCGACTAATCGGTCGTTTTGGTGTTAGTCAACTAAGATTTCTTTAGTCGATTAGTCATGTTTTATGCTTTTTTCATGCTGAATGACTTATTTCCAAGAAACTTACGAGCACATCTCTGGTAAACACAAGAATTAAAGTGGTGCTTTTGCATGACTCTTTGCGGAGAAACTCAGATTTACAGATCTGTCGATTAAATCAACTAATCGATTAGTCGATACAATTGAATGAGTGTTAGTCGACTAAGAATTTCTTCAATCGAGTACAGCCCTAGTGCCCAGTCTCCCTGACTATGTAATCAGAAGGAATGAGAAATGAAAACATAGACTGCCCAGCAAGCTTTTTTAATGTGCTCTGTTGCTAAATGGTCTTTGTGATGTACATGTCCCTTTCTTTAAAACATTATTTTGTGTGTGTGTGTGTGTGTGTGTGTGTGTGCACACGTGCGTGTGCGTCTGGAAAGTGTACCCTGTCAAACTTGGAGAAACACTCACTCAGCACAGTCATAACTAAGTCAAATCTGAACACACAGACATGATAGATCATCACCAATCATCTCCATCATGAATAAACATCCATGAATCTGCTTAGAAATTATAGAAAAAAAATACTTTCCTTATGGATGCAGAACTTGCCTGAGTATAATCTCGTGTCAAACCCCTGTCTCAGACTAACTGACCTGTCTTGACATTCCCCAGCCTCTCCAGTGGGACTGAAGCCACCCCTCCCACCAGTCAGTGGAACCTTGGGAGAGAGGAAGGGTCCTGTCGTCATGGCGCCCGTCAACGTGGACCCAGAGAGTAAGCCGGGCGAGTTCGTCCTAAAAAGCTTGTTTGCCAACTTCACCTTGCTCTCCGAACGCAAGATTCGCATCATCATGGCCGAACCACTGGTAAGTGCAACTGCATCTCAGCTTGTTTTGTCTTGTTTTTTATCCCATCTCTCTCAGGTTACAGCATCATTTAGGTGTACATTTTGGACTGGATTGTGTTATCTGCAGTGGCTTTTTATGACAGTATATGTTGACTGCAGTCTTTTTTTGTGCAGACGAAGAGATGCCTACAATGTGCTTCACTGCGAAATAGTATATCCCCAGCATCCTGGCTTATATATAATATAACCTAATTTATAAAAGGCCTAACAAATTTTTAATGTATCTATTTTCTGTAGCTACCTATTTCTCATCAGGGTCATATTTGAACCGTTTTTCTCTATGATCACACAGTGCAAACCTTTGAATGGCAATATTTTACATATTAGCAAACCTGAATGGTGAATGTTAATACCTCATCAATTTTTTTAGCTGTTTTAGTTTTCATCTTACAGTGAGACACACTGTAACCTCTTCACAGCCTTTTGTCAACTATCAAGGTCTACTGGCTTAGCCAGTAGCGCACAACGCTACAGTATATATTATTAAATTATATTATATCATATCGCCTTTTTTAACTTCTGATGCATTTGAGGTCCAGTTACAGCTAAACAAATGTTACATCAACACAAGATAGCATTTGTGTTTATTAGAAATGGCAATTCAGAGCTCCAGACTTTACTAGGAGCACTGTAGCCCCTAACTGAAAATCTCAGGGGCGCACACCTTAAATCAATTTTTCATATTTCCCCCATTTTAACTGTATTACTGATAAATGCTTTGGTAATAAATACAGAAACTACAATGTGCTGTTGTTTTAGTTAACAGTCACATTTTAATTGAATGGTGCCTAACAAACATTCAGACATTGAGAAATGTAAACAAAGTATTATTACTGTCAATGTAATGTTTTACTGCCTCTGCCTCTGCCTCCCTCTCTCCTCTCTATTTTTTTTTGTTAACACTGAAATAACAATCATATCTAAGGTGATTAAACTTCCACGGAAAAGGGAGTATCTAACTAAGTATCTAACACCCAGTGTGGGAAAGATTGAGTGTTGAGTGAGCGAGAGAGAGAGAGGAGCTCACGACACTCAAAACTAGGGGTGTGCAAAAAAATCGATTCACTTTCGAATCGCGATTCATATTTTTTAATAAAAAAATAAAAAAATAATTGTATGTCTACTGCAGTCATATGGGAAAAGTAACTACATTTACATACTGTGAATCGTTTTTTGAATCGAAAGTCGTTTTTGAATCAAATCGATTTTGAATCAAATCTTGAGCCTAAAAATCAATATCGAATTTTCCGAATTGTGCACCCCTACTCAAAACACACAAGCACTATTTGTTTTGATGAGGTAAATAGTTATATATTTGATCAGCAACTGTGTATTCAAACTCAAAATTAAAGTAACGTGCCGTTAGCTTATGTCCAGGCAAAGCACCCTATATGGTATTTTTTTTCATACAGTAGAAGCAATCTCCATTCTCTGCTGTCACATCTCTACCTCTCTCACCCAAGTGAGTGAGCGGCACCGTGGCGTGTGGTAAATGTCAGAGCTGACATTACCATTGGTGTACAAATGCAAATAAATCAGTGAATGCACAGGCAATTAAGTGATATCCCCACAATTAAAATAAAATGCAGTCCTTTTTGAATGAGAACGAGACAACACTGAGTGAAAATGCGGTCAATTTTGTGATGAGACTGAGTACTACAACACAAGGGCTACCAGCCTGGCTCCGCCGTCCGGAAGCGCTCACAGACAGGGTTGAGACCGTAAACAGAGTGGGGGGAAGAGAGGAGAGCTAACGTCAGGCTAAGGCTAACTCCTTATCAGCTATCACAACGAAACGTGCGAGTAGTTGTTAAAAATACTTGCACTGTCTCAAAAAATGGTCACAAAATGCGACCGTTTGGTCGCAGTCTGGAGCCCTGCAATTTCCACATACATTTTAGTCTCATCAAGCACCCAATGGTTTTTAAAATACGTAGAAGGTTACGGGATTTGATCAAAACAGATTCATGGTTTGCCATGTAGATGTTTTGGATTCAAATATAACCAAATGTGTGTGACGTACTGTAACCCAACCTCTGAGTCTCTCATATACATTTTTTGTCTCACTGACAAAGTGTGCCAGAAACGGCTTATTTGGGTTTAGAAGATTTAATGGGGCTTATTTGGCTCTCCAAATAAATCCAAATGTCTAAGCACATAATGTATATGTGTTAAGAGATTTGGCTTTTTATCTCACTGTTTTTGTAAGTTTTTATCTCACTGTTTTTGTAAGCTCTTAGTGCTGAACACCTGATATGTTCCATGAAAGGAACATAACAAGGTTATTGCCTAAGCAGCTAGTCTGATACTAAGTAATGAAATCACTTCTGGGCTTGTTTTAGGCAGCCGATGAACACATTTACAAATGTACATTTAGCTGAAAATGCAACACCAGCATATGTTTTAAATGTCTTCAATAGTTTAGGATATATAAGCAATTTAAACAAATTGCAGTGACAAATTGCAGTGACACTTTGGTCGGTCTGAGTTTTACAACAGTTTTGAGGCATTTGAACTTGCATGTTCCTGTATATGTATATTCCTGTAATAAAATGTCTACCTTTTCTTGTGTCTTCTGACATGAATGTTTTCACTTCTGTCCGTTCTTATCAAACAGGAGAAGCCACTTAACAAATCTCTGCAGAGAGGAGAGGACCCACAGTTCGACCAGGTGCGTGTACCTGACATGGACACATTATACCTGCCCTAACCCTTTTTTCCTGTTTCATCCAAATCTTGCCGTAACATTGTCTAATTTTGGTAGAGATTTTCCGATACCGATACCAGTTCCGATACCAGTATCGGTATCGGCTCCGATACTGCCTAAAACGCTGGTATCGGTATCGTGAAGTACTGGAGTTTATGCACCGATCCGATACCACGTAATAAAGCCCTAAAGAAAATCTACGTTAAAGTAGTTTATTTTTGTTCTTTTTCCGTTATAACTGACTGTCAAACTGGATAATAAAAGAAAGTTCTGGGGCGTTCATGTTTCACAAAGAGTTTAACTTGAGCCAGACCGACAACAAAGATAGAAATCATATCACACCCATACAGGGATAGTAGTCTACAGTTGTTAAAACATAATAAAATATATGACACACTGGTATCGGATCGGTACTCGGTATCGGCCGATACGCAAGTTCAGGTATCAGAATCGGTATCGGGAAGCAAAAATTGGTATCGGGCCATCTCTAAATTTTGGGAATGGGCTTAACCTCTAACTCTCTCTCACTTACCTGCTCCTCCTCCTTCTTTCTGTGCAGTTGATCAGCAGTATGAGTTCTCTAGCAGAATACTGCCTGCCGTCTATCCTGAGGACTCTGTTTGACTGGTACAAGAGGCAGAACGGCCTGGAAGACGAGTCCCATGAATATCGACCCAGAGCCAACACCAAGTCAAAAAAGTAGGAGGACACAAACAGCACACACTCTCCATTGTAAAAGTCTTCTCTGCACCCACCTGAGAAGTTGAAATAGATTTGGAGGTCTACACTGTCACATACAAAGAGTGTATGGTCTAAAAACACAACACACCACTATGTCAGATGGACAGGACTCAGGTCACTACATTGCTATGAAATATTTTACATATTCATCATGGCTCATTTTTCAAGCTTTTTAACAAACTTACTTTACCTAACAAAAAGCAATACTGTTGGTACAACAGACTAACTGTATATAGCCCTGCCATACAAACAGCAGAAAAGGGTTAGTCTAAGTCTAATTTAAAACAATACTGCCATTGAAAAAAAATACACAAATAAACGGCACAAGCGCTACAACTAATCCAGAATACAGGATCAACACTTACAGAGAATGTGACACATCAAATTGCTGTTTCTCTGTCTGTCTGTCTCTCAGTGATGAACAGCAGAAGGACTACTTATTGGA